>NW_017307067.1:649605-695678 GCF_000935625.1 Nanorana parkeri | reverse complement strand
AAAAAAAAAACATAGCGCAAGCTTCGGCGCTAGGCATCGGGGCATTTTGACAAGTACAAGTACTTGTCAAAATGCCCTGTATCGGGCCCGATTCCGGTGCTAGCATCGGTATCGGGACATCCCTAGTATTCAGCATTATTAAAGGCCCAATGCTGAAAAGTATTTTTTTAAATAATAACGTTTTTTGCATTGGTACCCTATAGCAGGACCCAACTATCCATGCACTTGTTTTACAAAAAGCTTCAAAATGGCCTTGACAAAGGCCAGAAAAAAATGACATGGTTTCATCTCCAATAGATTTTAGTAGGTTCAGGCACTATGTTTTGGCTTGGCAAATTTCAGGCTGGGTTTGCAAATTCTCCCACGAACCAAACCCAGACAGTTAGCTTATCACTACTAGCTAACTAGAGAAAGCTTCATACTGCAAAGTTTCCCAGCAAGCTTGTTTCATCTAGATTCCATTTGAATAAATATTCTGTATTCTCAACATTAACTTCTTGAGCTCTCAATAGGATTTAATGAAAGTGGAAAGTGGGCTCAATGGACACAGACTCCTTCTCACTCTGATGGTAACACACTTGATCTTGTTTTCTCTCACCTATGCACTCATTGCAACTTCTCCAACACCCCTTTCCCGCTCTCAGGCCACAACCTTGTCAGTTTCACAATCACCCTGTCCCCAACACGGACTCCCCCTACCTCCACCACCTTGACCCTTCTCTTCTCCACTCTGCTACTGACTCCCTCTATGACAAGATGTCCTGCCCTGACCTGGCTACTTCTGTTTTTAACAGCTCACTCTCATCCTCTCTAGACACTTTGGCCCCCTTCACAACACGCAGACTTAGACCACATCCGCTACAACCGTGGCAAACTGAAGTTACCAGACATCAAAAAACACAAAGCCGCACTCTTGAGCGACTGTGGCGGAAAACTGGGTCTCTGCAAGACTTTACCCTGTACAAAGTTGCCCTCCTAAAATATAACTCCTCCCTGCGTGCTGCCAAACAAACTTATTTTGTCACTCTCATTAACACACTCTCATCCAGACCTCGTCAACTCTTTTGTACCTTCAAGTCTCTACTCAGGGCCGGCCTTAGGCCTTTAGGCGCCCTGTGCGAGAAAGCTTTACAGCGCCCCTCAGTGACCACACCCCTCGACGGCCACACCCCCAGTAACCACACCCATTTCCCCCAATATCCGCACCATTTAAAGACTCCTATTTTGTTAAGCCGCAAAGAAACATTAATAAGTATGATAAAAATAAAACTTTTATTCAAAGGTATTAAACTTGTAGGCACAATAGAAGTATTCTTATCAAATAAAACAACAGAAGGCAAACAATAAATGTCAAAATACAATAGAGTCTATAAAAATAAAGTGTCAGTTTGTCATGCCGATCCTTTTCTCAAGTCAGTATATCTACAAAAATAAAAATAGAAAACAGAACACAGAGTGATGGTAAGCCCTCAGGGGCAGGGCCCTCCTTACCATCCTGTCTTGAATTGTATTGTAATTGTAATGTCTTCCTTACATTGTAAAGCTGTGCGCAAACTGTTGGCGCTATATAAATACTATGTAATAATAATAATAAAAGTGCAGAACACATGCCCTGCCCTGACAAGCAACTCTATGATGCTAATGAGACTGCATGTCCAATATATCACTGGACTGGGGACAAGTGATTATAAGTCTGAGGGGAGGAGCTGGGAGCACAGAGGACTAAGGGCCTGTTCACATATTACAGCAGTGACTGGTGTTTTTCCTCATCGGACCAGCTAGGACACATACAAAACAATTGTTTTCTATGTGCCTGGTTCACCCCAACACAGGTTTGATGTGCGGTGAGCTGTGGTAAAATGCAGATGTGCCTCAATTTTCCCCAGTGCAGAGGTCACCACAGCATGGTGCAATGCAAAGCACTTTCACATGGAGTGTACACTTTGTCACTCCAAATAAAGTTAGGAAAAGGAAAAAAAGTAAACAGTGCCTTTGGTTGTAACACAAGGCACTGTGACTCACTGCTGCTACCCAGCGGACACTAGCCACATGGTAAAATGCTGTGTTTTACCGTGCGGCTAGTGTGAAAAAGTCCATAAAAATTGTAGATGTTACCTGGTTATCAAATCAGTTACTGTTGCAAAACTAGAAAAATATAATATTACATTGTATTTTACTACTTAAACTCACATGGACTAAGCAAGATTGGGAAAGACTTCCAAAGTTCTTCACTTGTGCGCTGTAGGAATACGGTTAAATACAAATTCCGAAAAAGCAGACATGGCTTACTAATTCTTCACTTTACAAGCTTGGCACCAAATTTCCCCTTGAGTTTTTCTTTAAAGTGTCACAATCCTTTATAATTCCCAAGAAAAATCACAACTTTGTTTATTAGTAAAGACGGCGATTTTTGAACCAGGCTTAAGTAGAGGAAAGAGCAGATTACCATGTTGTTACCTTTTACTCACTGTTTTACCACCTGCTGCGCTGGACTAAAAATCGTCTGTACAAGAGGATTACTACACAACGACTTCAATTACTGGAATATATTCTCTGATGAAATCTGATCATTCCCTCTTGCATTCTTGGTGCTCACGTTCTATGGGAAACAAATTTAATTCTTTGAAAGAAAACACGGTCCCAGACAAAAAAATAAAGCCCTGATTTTCTTTTCTCCTGGCTGGTTTACGTCATATAATATTCTCTGCAAATTTTCTTTATCCATGCAGAGCTCAGTGAAAAAGCGCATTAATGTGAAAGTCCACTGTGTCACCACTGAAAAGTTAAAGAAAAAAAATAATCAGATGCCTGTTGTAAATTTGTTAAAAGCATACCTTGCACCCAAATACAAAGTACTACCATTTATTTGCCTCTGCACCTCCACATGTAAAAATGATTGTTAAAAAACAAATTAGGAAAGTTACTTACTTTGAAACCCTGCCATCACGGTCTGCTAGCATAGGTGCTGGTGATATAATTCAGCCCAACTATGAGATACTGAGGAAGCCAAAAATCACATATCTCATGAAAATGTGCTCCCGCGCATATCTTTTTATTCTCATATTTTTTGGTTATTTTTGCCCAGTGTTTTTTGCATGAGGGAATGGTGGTGGTTACTATATGGCGGCACATTCAATTTTGGTGCAAGGTCTGCTTTAAATACTTGATGTGAAAATTACCTGAGACTTCTATCACTTTAATTCTTTGTATAACACTATATTTACACGTGTCTCTAAATCCAGCATGATGGAGGGGAGTTTAAAGTGAACTAGCACCAAGATAAAAAGTAAAACAGGATTCAAGGATACCCCAACATATACTCTTGTTATAGATTCTGATGGGGAACTACCTCTCTCTATACCCTACCCCTTCTTCTGGCTTTTTTTTTTCATACTGGTAACCTTCTTGATTCTAACTGCTCCTTTCTATCTCTTTCCCCTACTAAATGTTCAGAGTCTTTTTTATCTTTGGCACATCTCCAGCGCTGGAAGGCTCTCAATGATGCAGAAGATGGTGCTGATGAGGTGACTTCAGCATCATTCCCTGCATCATTTAGTACCGGGCACCATGGTGACACCCTCTCAGTTTTTGGGTCCGCCTGCATTCTCAGTCATGCAAGTTGAATAGTGACACTTTTTTATTCTGCCGGGGAACTGTTTAATAAAAAAAAATATTTTACCTGGAGTGGAGCTTTAGCATGGACAATTTTCTTTACAAATATATATATATATATATATATATATAAACTGTAAAGGTCATTATCACACAAGCCTTACTTCTAGGTAGTCTACTGGCCTGCTCACAGTATTCCACAGCTGCCTAACACAAATAAATGCTTTGGTTTATGAAACCTCGATTTTATCACTCATTGGTCTGAGTGTAGAAGCATTGAAGCAGGTCACATATTTCCCAAGCTTTTTTGTTTTGCAGCATAAGTCATTTATAAGCCAAATTAAGAAGTCCAGACAAGGCTTCACTGTTTTGTAGTACCGGGGACGTTCTTCCAAGAGCCTGCTTGTTCCAGTCTGATTGCTGTCTTACATCTGATTACAGCTTCTGGCAGCTTTAACACATCATCGTTATTTTATAGTCACTCTTGTGCTGTGAGAAAAACATGTAATCTGTGTTATCTTCTGTTTATTATATAACTAAATCGGATATTTGAAAGAATAGTTTTAATCTGATGTATCCCAAGCATGTGAGAGGATGGATTTTATTTTCCCTAAAATATTTTGAAGAAATTTCTGTCTAGAGATGAGGAGGTCAGAGTAGTGGGATATGCTGCAAGAAACCACATCCTTCTCTGTTGGACTGGCAATATGTATTAGGTGTACGTACAGTAGTGCCCCCACTGCAGATATTTTAACTGCCTAAAGTAGGGTATACACGGTTAGGTTTTCTAACCAACGCTCGTACGGAATTTCGGAACTTCTATAATGCCATCAGAGACTTGGCGATTGTCATTCCAAATGTTGTTTGGTTATTGTTTTTATTTAACAATTGGTTTTAAAACGAACGGAGTTTATCGAACAAAAACTACATTCACTGTTAGAATTTTATTCGATCGAGAAAATTTTTCCAACTTGCTCCTTCAAATTTTTTTGTCACTGTGGAACAAATCAGTCATTGATTTCACCGCACCAACGATTAGAAAGTCAAATGAACATTTTGAAATCAATTTAATTCATTCCAAATTCTAACCATGTATACCCCACACAAGATCATCATAAATCTCACAAGTTCAGCAGGTAGAGCCACTGCATAGTAAACACTGACAGCAGGCTAAAGCTGGCCATCTCTCATTTAGCCCCGTGATCTGAACAAGAGCAAATCCTCAATTCCTCCATCCATGATAAACAACGCGGATGGAAGAATCTCCACTGCTGGCTATTGTATTTTTCAGCTGCTGCTAAAGTGGCTGCTTATTGCCTGAGCGTATGGAACATTTTGGATGCAGGCACAGTTCATGGCCAAAAATTTACTCTACTATTCAACATTATTCACTTGTCCTCCTGACAAATTGGAATAACACTAAACATGTAACCCTTCAAAAAATTTGTTTCAGATTTTAATGTTTTTTGTTCTTCGGAACCGTCCGAATTTTTGTTTTGGATCTATACGAATGGGGTTCTTTAATTACAAAAATGAAGTTAATTTTTGGGGGGTTTTTTTGGGTCATTTTAGTTATGACATCGTGTGCTCTCCTACTGCTCTTATTGACTCTCTCTTCACATGAAGTCACATGACTGTGCCTGTAATGCAACCCCCAACAGCCAAAAAAACATCTGATTGTTCAGAGAACAGTCACATGTCCGATTTAGTTTTGTTTTAAATGACATTCTGATGGATCTGAATTTTTGTTAAATGTACATTTGTATTTGTTCGCATTCGGACGCGTTCGAATTTGGAAATTCGGATGCATCCGAATCTCCGAATTTAACAAATGTATACAAATATTTAAACAAAACGAAATTTGCATGTCTTGATAACACCTATTTTATATTTGTTACATATTTCCATTTACATAACATAAGCATAAGCTAAAAAAAAAAGTTGTTTTTGCAATTTTAAGAGGAGCTGTGAGGGGTTAAAGGATTATAACCCTCTGCATTCAAATGTTAATGAAGCTAATGAGAGAAACACAATCATCAAATTTCAGTCCTAAAGGGTTACTGTGAGGACAGATCACTGTGCTCAGAAACACCTCGATTCAGACATCTTGCCTGCTGGAACAAAACATCTGAAAATATTTTTCAGTATGCTGTGTGAAAAGGAACACATAACAATCATATAGAGGGGGTTTCTCAAATTTGACTGCAAAAGTGGAAATGCACTTTAAACCTGCAGGTGAAGTTGAGGATGTAGTACAAGTTACTCTGTAAAAGTGGCATTGTTTGTTTAAATACAGCGGCTTACAATTAGTGACAGTAACACTACCTGTTCTAAAGGGGCTTCCAGATTCCGATACATTTCCCCCCGCGCAGAGCTCCACATCCCTCCTTTGGGGACAGGATGTGAAGATGAGGCACTTGTCCTCTCAAGCTGGGGACCGGTTGCTTTTCAAGGGTGGGAAGGTTTTGCCATGACCCCCTTGTAATATACTCCCCACCAGGATAAATAGAAAGAGTGAATTTCTCCTAATATTCCTCTGCTATATCTCAAACTGAATTAAAAAGTCTTGGCATCCCATACACTTTCAGCATACGTGTTTAACTGTATTGAATACTATGCACAACACCATTATCCAAGGAATTTACAATATCCTAACTCGTCTTTTCTGAAACCAAAAGTATTTTGGATATGCAAATTGTACTGGGTAACATTCTCCCACAGATGTGAAGTATGCATTACTGCAACAGAACATGTTCTCATCATAAACAAAATAAATTACACTGAAAGGACTACATGGACCTAACTTAGTGAGAAGATAAGCAGATAATTTTAGATGTTTTTGTTGTCTTCCTCTTATCAGCATAAGACGTGTTCATAATTTATCTTCTCTTATTTTTATCAGCCATTATCATGTAGGTGGTCCAGTGCAACTTAGTTGAATTCCCAGAGGAAAAAAATCATACTTTCAATGCAGCAATCTAAAATTTTTATCATTAAAACACAGGAAAAGAGCAATTCTTAACTCAGAATCTGTCACTTTGTTTGGATTACCACACACTTGATATAACAGTAAAAGCATTTCCACTTATTTTTCTGTTCCTTCTCACTGAAGGTAATACATCAATTTTAGCTCCGGATTGTGTCTGAATTAGTATTTATGTATTTGTGCTTTCGTTTGCTTTTTTTTTTTTGCTTTTTTTTTTAATTCTCAGGCAGCAGAGGGCAGCAGAGAAATGGATCTCATTTCGTGTGTTGGCCCTTCAGTACACTGCAACATCCATCCCTGCACTCCTAATGCTATATTTCTATTGGTATTCCTTTATTCCTGTCACTGCCTCCACCTGACAGCTGATTTACAATGGCCAAAGGCACAAAAAGTGGGCACCTTAGGCAACAACAAAGGTAGTACTGGTCTGTATTTAAACCACTAGTTTGGCCATTAAGGGGCACATATTTTGCACAACACTTATTTATCTGCACTATTTTAATTGTGACGAAGGAAAGATTATAATTTCTTGTCTCTCTAAACCACTTTTACTGTAATGTAATGCAATCTATGACCACCAAGTTCTTTATAGGAAGAAGTATAAAATATCTGGGGAAACATTCATTTTGTAATGTGAGAAAAAGGGTTGTCTGCCAATCCCCCCTTTAGAGTGAGCCAGTAGATTAACTGCTTGACAACTGTAATCTGTAGATAATGGCATCAGGCATGGTCTCCAATTGGACCATCATGAACCATGTGACCAGCAAAATCAACCATGGTGCATCTCTGGGGGAAACAACAGGGGGAGTAAGGAGTTACGCTATAAACAGACTATAATATGTGATCTATATCAGTCTCCAGGGTTTCCGTAAACTAATTCAAAAAAGAAGGTTCCCCAAACAAAGAAATCCCTATATTGGAGCTGATCTGGTAAACAGGTGACACAAAATGGTAATGATGTATAAAAAACTATATTTAATGACAAATAAAGAAAAATACACATAGGATCCAATATAACAAGACATCTAAAAACAAGTAAAAAGACATCCCCTTGAAATTATAGTAGTACGAGTGATAATCTAGAAACCACCTCAGTGGTAGATAGTCACTAGTATATACACAATGATGTGTTTTAAAGACGGATACAATGTATCAGAGCGTACTCACAACCTGTGTGGTTTGCGATGAGGGACAGTCCTTGTAGGGTCCCCTGTTTAAACGTGGATGGAGTGAATTCTGTGAGGTGTATCTTTGTGTGGGATTGTGACTCCAGATAGTTGTTATCCTTGTATGTCTGGAGGCTCCGATGAGCGTGTCACTCCCTGCTCAATTGAGCTCACACTGATCAGCGGGTGTCGGTCACTTCCGATCCAGTGAAGTGAATAAAGACACACTGGAATAAAGTGAATAAAGACGCACAGCGAAGTAAATAAAGACACACTTCGCACAGCGAAGTGAATAAAGACACACTGGGCTGTGTCTTTATTCACTTCGCTGTGCAGCCGCACATGCTGGAAACAACCCCCGGGTTACTTTCTGGATCGGAAGTGACCGACACCAGCTGATCAGTGTGAGCTCAATTGAGCAGGGAGTGACACGCTCATCTGAGCCTCCAGACATACAAGGATAACAACTATCTGGAGTCACAATCCCACACAAAGATACACCTCACAGAATTCACTTCATCCACGTTTAAACAGGGGACCCTACAAGGACTGTCCCTCATCGCAAACCACACAGGTTGTGAGTACGCTCTGATACATTGTATCCGTCTTTAAAACACATCATTGTGTATATACTAGTGACTATTTACCACTGAGGTGGTTTCTAGATTATCACTCGTACTACTATAAGTGGAATTTCAAGGGGATGTCTTTTTACTTGAGATGTCTTTAGATGTCTTGTTATATTGGATCCTATGTGTATTTTTCTTTATTTGTCATTAAATATAGTTTTTTTATACATCATTACCATTTTGTGTCACCTGTTTACCAGATCAGCTCCAATATAGGGATTTCTTTGTTTGGGGAACCTTCTTTTTTGACATGGTGCATCTCTCTCTCTCTCTCTCTCTCTCTCTCTCTCCCCCTCTCTCCCCCCACTTGCACAGAGAAAGACGTACAGAGATAGTAATAATCACAGTTTAAAAATAATTGTGAAAAAAGGAATGCCTGTAATGCAGAAAACAACCAAAATATTTTTTTGTTACATTTTTATCCATTTGTGAGCTTATAAATAAAACATGATTAGGGTATTTTTTAAAACAGTAAACCTTGCTTGTTCTTAAAAAGGTAATCTAAAAATTATTTAGCTAGGCAGATTAGTCCTGGAGTTATTGTCAAGATTACCAATGCATACAAAAGCTGGTGAGTTTGGTCTGAACGTATAGGCTTCAGTGATATCTGATAATGGAAGGAAAAAGTGTCACACCAACAGTAGCTGGAGGTAGCATAAACTATAGACTTATGGCTGCATAATCAGTGTAATCCAGTTCCCCCCACAGCCACAGACATTGCAGTCTAATTATACAATCTGCAGATTTACCATTACAATGTGTGAAACTTTCCTGATTGCAAAAAAATTATGAATTGATAGGGTATGTCCACACATCTAAAGAAGATTAAACAGAGATTGCACAATCAGACTAAATGGTGTGTGGCCAGATCTAGAGCATGTTTCCCAAATAGGCGCACCCCACTACCCATTGCATGACAATGGCCAGGGTTGCCCATAGCTCACGCTATCACAAGGCATTGCAACGCAAGCAGGGAGTTATGCAAATCTTCACTGCCACCAAGTGTACCGACAAATTAACAGTTAGCTGACACTGCTAGAATATGGGGTTTTTTTTAACTTTGGATTTTTCCACAGATTGCTTTTCACATTTTTCAGCCCTGTGCACTGACTTGCGCTGGTGAAAAAAGCATTGACTGCTGATGTTCTTGACCATTCAGCATAAGCAGATTCACTATGTTTTAGGGAACACCTAGAAATGTACTTCTGCATGAGCAGTACTCTGAAAAATGTACATCGAAAATTATTAATTCACTTCTGGGTATGTTATGGTGCCTAGGTACCCCATGTGCCCACAGCCTCATAACTGTATAGCTGCAGTATTGAGATCTAAGCCATTGTTGTCTCTGACCGATAGTCTAAGGATATTTAAAGTGAGATTTGATACAACTGTGACACTGCAAGGGAAAAAAAGAGAGATAACCCCTTTAACTTATGGAAAGGCCATAACTAGCAGGATGTGAATGCTATGGCTGCAGGTGTCCTCTTTTGGGGTAACATCAGGACAACGTCCTCATGGGAGGGAGGGAGAAACAGGACTAATAACACTGCTGTAAAAAGGATGTCTTAGGAAGTATCTGAAAGTGTGAACACAGGTCTTTTTAGGAAGGTTTACTATCTATAACCTGCAGTAAGTTTATGTGTCTTCAGACATGCATGTGATGTATCTTATGTTGTATGATTTGTCCCAGTAAAGATTACACTCATTTATTATGGGACATGGCCTGAAAAGTCATTATTCTATTGATGAAGAATCAGTGTGCAGCGATAGACGGACAAGTGCAGGCCAAGAGTGTGTGCTCAATAAAGGGACTGTATCCAGGGTAGGCCAGGCTGGGCCTTGCCTAGATTTCCAAAGAACGATGATGTCTTTCTGTTCTGCCCCATCAGAAGTGGGAACTCTGTGGGCCTCATGCAAGAGGATTACAGTGGTACCACATTACCTGCCCCGAACCAAAGATAAAGGGGTTAAATCCCTATGTGGTCCCACTTTGTAACACTGCACACTGTTCTCCTTGCTACAGGCTCTCTCAATATAGCCGACTCCCCACAAACACACAGTGTAGAACAAGTGCTACTCCCAACATTATAACTTGAAAAAAAGGGAAACTCAGGAAGAGGGGGTAAACATGCGGGCCACCACAAAAAGTGGGCGTGGTTAAATTATGCTTAATATCGGGCTTGGCTTTAAGTGTAATATTTAAATACGTGTCTGAGTATACTGACAGCATGCGATGCCCACATTTGCACACAGTCTATGCATTCACAAAATACTTAAATTACATAATAATTACTGTGCTATGAGTGAGAGTCTCACAGATGCCCATAAACCCAAAGGATCATTTAAAAAAAAAAAACAGAATATAGGCAAAGAGGAGGGAGGAGCCTAGCAATGGTGGAGTGAGGACGTGTGGGTTCTGAGTTCCCATGCCTGATCATCCAGACTAACCAGATTAGATGGGTGTCTAGAAAGAAAAACCCAGCGCCTATCGAACCCGGAGCCTGCTTGTGTCCGCTCTCCACTTTCTGGCCTCAAGGATCGTTCGAGCGCTGACACGCAGGTTATCTGTAACATTGCGTGCCGAGACATGAGGAAACATAACAGAAACAGCAAAAAAAGAAAGAAGGAGCATTCCCTCCTGCCGGTACCTAGTGCAGTCGTATCTATAACGTTGGGGAAATACCTGAATACACTCCCAACAAAAGAAAGTATGGAGCAAGGCTTTAAAAGGCTGGAAGAAGCACACAAAACAGGTATGGAAGATTTAAAATCAGATCTGCATTCCTTCCATAAGAGACTGGAGGCTATTGAAGTGGTGGTACAGCCAGTTATTGAAGCGCAATCAGCGGCACAAGATGCTATTGCGGGGCTGCATAGCCAGGTTATTAGCCTATGGTCAAAATTAGATGAATTAGAAGACCGTCAGAGATGGAAAAATATCCGTATAAGGGGGATACCTGAGTCTGTGGAACAATGTGATTTGCCAGTGACTGTCCAGGAAATTTTTCAAATGTATGCAGGGGACTGTGCCGTTGAGCGGATTACAGTGGACAGGGTCCAGCGTATCCCAAGTTTCCACGTAGGAAACCAGTCACAGCCACGAGATGTACTCTGTAGGCTGGACACGTTGCAATTTAAAGATCTCCTAATGCGTAAAGCAAGGGAGAGAGGCGATATGGAATACAGGGGGGCGAGGACCCTGCTCTTTCCCGATATCTCACGAAGGACACTAGCAAAGAGAAGGGCCATGCGCCCGATAACGCAAACATTGAGGGAAGCTGGAATCCAATATCGGTGGGTGTTCCCTTTTAACTTAAGTGTTAAGAAAAATGGTCGGACCTTTGTTACCCGCTCACCAGAGGATCTACAAATATTTATGTCCCAAATTGAATTACCACATGTGGAGATAGAAAATTGGCCCGATCCATCTAAGCCGATATATAAAGGGCTACCCCAATGGGAGCCTTGGTCTCCAATGGAACTTCATGTGAGACAGAACAGACAGGAGAAGAGGGATAAGAGAGCTAACAGATAAAGTGGATGATATGAATAAAATGCTCAACTCCGGTTAAAATATTGCTACAACATTATATAATCTTAAGGAAAATACAACAAGAAAAGAGGGGAGAGAGGAACAAAAGGACAAACTGGACTATGTGCACCAGACACCCCTGCCTAGATTAGATAATGAAGCAATTAATAAATTGGACACTCCATTTTTATTGAAAGAAATCATAGAAGTAATTCACTCACTACTGGGGCGGAAAAGCCCAGGTACTTACGGGCTAACGGGTGTCTTTTACAGACAATTTGTTGGAGAACTGGCCCCAATATTATTGGAAGTGTTCAATTCCATCGGTGATGGGCATCGGCCCATGCCAGAGCCAAGAGGCCTATATAACATTGATACACAAGGATAAAAAGGACCCCACACAGTGCTCGAGCTATAGGCCGATATAATTAATAAATGTAGACATGAAAATCTACGCAAAAATTCTGGCCTTACGCATACAACCATACCTACAGGAAATAATCCACCCAGAGCAGGCAGGCTTTGTTCCCGGGCGAGAGGCGAGGGATAACACTATTAAAACTATCTCCCTGATCCAACAAGCCCAGTCGAGGAAAACTCCTCTGTGTCTACTATCCCTAGACGCAGAGAAGGCCTTCGACAGGGTGGATTGGAACTTCATTAAAATATCTCTAGACCAGATAGGAATACCGATTCCCCTAGTATCAAAGATTATGTCACTATATACAAACCCAACGGCGAGGATACGTGTGAATGGAATACTATCAGATAAACTGGAAATTACAAATGGGACAAGACAGGGATGTCCCCTGTCCCCCATGCTGTACATCATAGTGATAGAACATCTGGCAATTGCC
Source organism: Nanorana parkeri (assembly GCF_000935625.1). NCBI lineage: Eukaryota > Metazoa > Chordata > Amphibia > Anura > Dicroglossidae > Nanorana > Nanorana parkeri. Next base: position 682,896 of record NW_017307067.1, on the reverse strand, counting down.
CTTCGCCAGAACGGGAATATTTGGGGGATGAAAGTAAAAGAGAGCACTCATAAACTGAGTATATTTGCTGATGATGTACTTCTATATGTAACTAATCCAAGGCTAGCCTTCCCCTCGATATTGGAGGAGATTGAGAAATTTGGGAAGGTTAGTAACTACGGTATTAATGCAAGTAAATCACAATGCTTGGATATTAACCTACCAAGGGGAGAAAAAGAGATCCTGAGCACTAGCTTTTCTTTCATATGGGCACCGGAAGCGTTGAAATATTTAGGGGTTTACATCCCAGCTGACTTGAGGAAGTTATACTTGTTAAACTATGCTCCTCTGCTGGAGTCCACGCGGATACGTCTGGATGGGTGGGGGGGAAACAACATTCTTGGCTTGGGAGAATGTCCATATTTAAAATGGACATCCTCCCAAGATTCCTCTACATCTTCCAGACGGTGCCAGCGAGGATCCCTCGAACATTCTTTCGAAAACTGCAATCTATGCAGACACGCTATGTATGGAACAAAACAGGAGCTCGACTAAGATATGATATATTGACTAAAAGAAAATTGGATGGCGGGGGAGGATTGCCTCATATGGAAATATATTACCAAGCGGTGGGCCTAAGTAGATTGCTGGATTGGTTTACTAAGGGAAACTGGAAATTGTGGGTGTCGGTGGAGCAGGCAGAGGTGGATATACCCCTGACGTCTGTTCCGTGGATACCCCCAATTAAACGAGATAAAAGTTGGACTAGATCTCTAGTAATTTTTTCAACATTAAAAATATGGGATGCATTGGTAAGGAAATGTGAACTGTCATCATACAATGGTCCATTAACACCCATACTAGAGAACCCAGATTTCCCATTTGGCCGGAAGCGTAGAAGATTCTTGATTTGGGAGACTACCAGTCACTCCCCAATTATAGAAGCTATAACAGAGAAAGGAATACGACCACCCTCGGAATTGCTCCCGATGAATCAATCAAATAAGGGTAGATGTTTGGAGTATCTCCAATTGAAACACTTCTATAATGACTTCCCCATAGAAGATAGCGTGCTTAGAGATTTAACCGCTTTTAAGGAGATATGCTTAAATAAAGCAGGCGATAAACACATGGGGGTTGATTTACTAACCTTATAAACACACCACGAACATGTATAGACCTCTGTAGTGTGTTCCCTCCCAGCATGATCTATGGGTGGAATCTAAACACCTTTGTAGTGTGTACACACCCAGCAGGTGTGTTGTGCAAAGCCCTGCATGAATTTGCAAGGTGATGTTGTGTAAATTAGCTCTATGTTGTGTTGCTTGCGTTGATGAATGCAGGAATGTAAATGCATGAGCTAACCATTTTTGTCTAAACTGTGAAGCAGCATTATATATGCATCATGTGCATGATTTTTCCATATATGGCATTAGTGGAAATATGCTTTTAGAGACTTTTTGGTTGATAAATACGTTTTGCTGTGTAAAAATCACACGCACCTAGTGTGTGCGTGTGTTTAGGTTAGTAAATCACCCCCATGGTGTCTAAGTTGTATAACCTAATATTAAAACTGATGTTTCCAACATTGCCCTATTATACTAAAGTGTGGGAACAAGAGCTAGGTCATGTACTTACAGAGGAGGAGTGGAGGAAGATCTTCTCCCTAACTTTCAAATTAAGTATTTCTGCCCTAACACAGGAAAGAAATTTCAAAGTACTAACAAGATGGTATAGATGCCCATATAATCTATATAAGATGAACCCTAAAAATTCCAAGTTGTGTTGGAGGTGTTTTGTAGAAGACGGGACGATGATGCATATCTGGTGGTCGTGCCAGAGGATAAGATCTTACTGGAAATCAATTTTGGATATAGCACAAGAGCTAACGGGACTCCATGGTTTGGAGACACCTGAGGTGGCTCTGCTGTCTCTACACCATGTCTCGTTCGCTGTAATGAAAAAAGGCCTATTAGGCCCGATCCTGGCAGCTGCAAGGGCAATAATACCCAGACATTGGAGATCAACCAGCTCTCCCCAGATATCGGAATGGGTGGAAGAACTAAATAATGTGATGCGATCTGAAGAGCTCATAGCCCGCTTATATAATAGACACACGCTATTTGGGGAGAGGTGGAGCCCATGGAGGGATTACATGAGCTCACAAGAGATTCTCAGATATTTATAGGGGTAAATCCCGAATAAGTCTAACGTTGGATTATTTTATTCTGATTTGATACTTGTTTTGACTTGATATTCCTTCTCTTTCTTTTGTCCAGTATGTCAAGTGTGAGGGAATTAATTATGTTTGTTATTTGTATTTGTATGATATGTGAAATTTGAAAATTCAATAAATAAATATTTTGAAAAAAATAATATAGGCAAAGAGCTAACACTTTTTCTGAACCTTACAGAACGACTTCATTAAAACAGATAGAAACTACATAACAACCAGCAATTGTTGAGACAATTAACACCTTGGTCAGAAGTGTATAATGTATAGCAAAGCTTATATAGTACAGTAGCACAATGTAAAGTACAATATCATGTACATAACATTCATCGACTTGCTCAGTGGGGGAAAAGAATACCTAGTGTCTGTTGTCAGTGGAAGAAAAAATACCCTGGTGTCAGTGGTCAGTGGGAGAAAAAATTAGCCCCAGCATCAGTGGGAGGAAAATAGGACTTGGTGTCGATAGTCAGTGGGAGGGGAAAAAAAGGCCTGGTATCGGTGGTCAGTGGGAGGTTAAAAGACCCGTGTCAGTAGGAGAAAAACATAACCTGGTGTCAGTGGGTGGAAATAATATGCTGGTATTAGTGGGAAGAAAAGGTGCCCCAACACTGTCAATGGGAAAAAAATATTGGTGCTTTGGTGATGAGAGGGAAACACTGTGGTAGACTTTTCAATGCTGGAGAACACAGTTGAGGTGTAACTAAGGAGAAAGTAGATGGACAAAGTACATATGAATCAACAAAATCTCTTACAGATCCTCACCAGCTTCCTCACACAGTACCTGTCCTGTCCCTAATACAGCAGTCTTTGCTTCTCCCTTCTACGGTACTCCTCCAGTGTTCAGCCACTCCTCACACAACACTGCTCCCCACTCTAAGCTTCAATATGAGTCCAAGCAGTACATGCTGTGCCACAGAACTGCCACACATCCAGCCTCAGTCCAAGTTGCACACATGAATTCTTATACACTCCCACTTCTGTATCTCAGGCCTCAGTGCCAATCATCAGCTGGTGGTTGGCAGGTAGGTAATGATCTACCCATCACCTGCCCATGATCAACAAGTTGCCAACTCCTACTATAAGTTGTGGTACTACCTGGTGCGGTCCAACTCCTTCCAAGTCCATCACTTCCACCAGGAACATTGCTCGGAATGTTTGTTTGTCAGGGTCAGACCCCTCAGAAATAGAACTGTCCCCAACAAACGGATGGGAACTATATTCTTGTGTAAGTAGTGGAACATGAATCTAAACAGATGATGTAAGATTTCATCTTCGGAGACCCACTTATTGATTTTACAGTTTATACCATATTATGGTATTATTTTGGAATAAATCCCTCCTGCCCCGTGTGTTTATATAATATCATTATATATATTTTTTTAAAATCAGGATTTAATTTTTCAGATCAAAGCATAGTTTTTTTTTATTTTACTTGTTTATTTTATACACTTGTGAAATACACCACAATTATGAAGCAATCGCTTAATGTCTTCTTTTCTGAGACCAAAACAGTAGCTTACTTTTTTAATATATAACAATTGTAATAAAACATCTGGTAAAGGCACAGTAAATGTCCTTTTAGTTTATAGCTGAATTCTTTCTTTAAAAGGCTGTAGGAAAATCTTATGAGGTTTTTTCATACTCAACAAATTCAATATTTTCCATAATGGATGTACAATTCTTTTTCTTTGGCTAATACTCATTATTTCCATATAATTCAGAGACTGGAAGATAGAGTCCATACAGAATAAAGTCTATAAAAAAAGTTTAGTTCTGATCATTTTGATTTCTTATAAACAAATGTGTTATTATTGCTGTTTCTCATTGATGCTCACTTAAAGCTTAAGGCTAGGGAATGCAATAGAATAAAATATAGAACATGGTAGTCAGAACAAAACTTTATATGAAGCTCTGGAGCAGAAAATATTTCATAAAGAGATAATATCATGCAGCATATTATAGTGAAGCTAGGTGATACTCTATTTTTCCAGTTATATAGGTTTTAGTGTATTTCTGCAGAGTGATATTAGGGTTATGCCTCAGATGAACCCTTAAATCTGCATGACACCCAAGCAACTAGCATTTTAGAAGGAGAGGTCAGCAGTTGTGGCCTACATTTTCCTCATTACAGAGTTCCTCAGAGTTCCTTCTGTTTAGTTAAACAGTGAGGATGTTTAGTATCACTTATAGTGATGTTCTGAGTGGCTGAATAATAGTGGAACCTTTCACACCTACATGGAAACAATACGGGGCATTGATTTCTTGAGAGAAGTATAGGGTACAACCCCCCATTCCGGACAACAAATAACTCTGACCAAACCTAACATCACTTCACCTAGTATACCCCAGGGTTGGTCGCCACCAACTTTAAAAAGAGGTCTGTCTTGCTTCTCTTCCCAGATGGCTTGTAAAGGAGATCACAGTCCCACTCCATATTGAATCACTCTACTTGGACCTTAAAATCTCTGCTTATATTGATCCAAGGGCCACTTCTCCTAACCATTTAACAAAGCCACTGGATTGCTCACCAGGCTTGGGACCATACAGTGTTACAGCCTTTAGAGATTCCTCCTGGAGACCCGGGGTTGGAACTCATTATAAAGATGACTCCACACTCTGTAAAAGCTTTATTATATTCCTACCCAACACAGTTTATATTTTCTAATATTCTTTCACTACATGTTAGGGGTGACTTGAGAGTTGGATTGCTACTATAATACCTAGTCCTATCCAAAACAGTTCTTATTGGGTCACCGTTTGGTGACCCAAACTAGACATTTGCAATTTGTTTTGTTCCAAATTGAAATTTGGACAGATTTCGGCCTATTTGGACATTCGGGTGAATCCAAATTTCCGAATGAAAAAAATAATGAATCAGAACGTGTATGTGCTCTACATTCTAGAACCCGTCAAACATATATATTTCCCAGGTCAAAAATTCCATGAATTAAATGGTACATTCTGTCTTCCATCTTCCAGTCATGCAGTGACAGAGAATTTTTGTACAAGTCATTCTGAATTGAGAAAGCTGGTTGGATGACCAGTGAAACATCTTCAAGAAAAAAAATACAGCAAGTCCAGTTGCCTTGACTTATTTTTTACAGATACAGTTTGAGTATAGTGTTAAGCTACTGATTGCACATCACTTCCCAGCATCACTGTCTGCCACTTTAGTTTTGTCCATCATCCCGACTCTATGCATGAAAATGTATTTTTGTCACTATAAGCTTGGAGCAGTGGCTACTTTACAACAGTCCAAGCACCTATTTAGAGATGATTTGAAGATCTACAGCTGAGTGATACGCAAATAAGGTACATTTTTGTTTATAGTTAAGGTACTTGAATGTATTTTTAAAATAACAACAAAGGCACATATAGAAATGTTTAGTAATGACAAACTACAAACACATACTTCTAGATAATTGCCAGCTTTTTATTTTTTTGCATACCTTTTTTTTCTTTTCTTCCTCGGTCTTCTGACAGTGGCCATTTTAACTAACGACAGATTACTAGATCTCCCTTTACTTCCTGGAGGTCTGGCACATGTGACTAGGACATGTGACCATGCACCTCATCTCAGGGGAGGAAATTGCCTTTCCCTGAGGTCAGGGCCGTCTTTATTATTAATTGATAAGTACTATCCTTGTCGCACTTCTTACCGATATGTCCCTTGTAGTGGGGGGTGCTCATAGTGACCGCGGATGGTGCCGCAAATGTCAGCAAAATTGTAGAAATGTCACCAGCACACCAATCCTTTTAAGATAGCAAAAGCTTCATTTATTTAAGTTTTTTGTCATATGACCAAACAAGCGCTTTCGGGACCACGCAGGGTCCCTTAATCAGGCTTTAGCATTGACAATCAATGGCCTGATGAAGGGACCCTGCGCGGTCCCGAAAGCGCTTGTTTGGTCATATGACAAAAAACTTCAATAAATGAAGCTTTTGCTATCTTAAAAGGATTGGTGTGCTGGTGACATTTCTACAATTTTATTATTAATTGGACCCTGGGCAAACATTTTCTTGGGCCCCCTCCACCCGCCCCCTTCACCCTGTGAAACATCATATGGTCACAATATGCACTGTACAGCAGGGCCAGTGCAAGGATTTTGGCCTACACAATTGACAAAAAAAACATCTTTACTTGTCGCACTCCTTAACGAAAGTCCCTTGTAATGGGGTGGGTGCTCGCAGTGAATGCGGATGGCGCCACAAACATCAGCAATATATAGAAATGTCACCAGCACACCAAAACATCCTTTTAGGATAGCCAAATGTTTATTTATTTACAGTTCCTTGTCAGAAAAACAAGCGCTTTCGGGACCGTGCAGGGTCTCTTCATCAGGCGCTTGTTTTTCTGACAAGGAATGGCAAATAAATTATCATTTTGCTATCTTAAAAGGATTTGATGTGCTGGTGACATTTCTATATAGTGCATTTTCTGCCCCCTACTATATGTTACATGTTCCCATTCATATAGCACACCCAATTCACATTTACAAAGCATTTCTTACTTTTCTATTTGTTTTTTTTAGCATATTAAACACTGGACTCTACAATCAGCTTCCATCACATCAAAGGGCTTATTTAACATAATCCAGCGTGTTCCAGCACGGTTGGTAGCTGGAATGCACTGTATCGCATTATAAAATGTTCCCTGTGTTCTGGGGCAGGAGGGGGCCTGGAGATACATTCAAGTCAATGGCACCACAGCCACGTCTCCTGCCTTGCAGTGCATTTAACTGCACCAGAACACATGGCACAACAATGCCCATGGTGCAGTGCAGTCGCAAAAAATAGGTCATGCATGCACGCGGGAGAATTTTATTATGCGATCTAGTGCATTCCAGCTACTAACCGTGCAAAGTGAGAGACAGTAATATGCAATGCACCAGCCAAACCTGAGATCACTAACCCTTTGTTAGTACAGACAGTCCTGTACATCTGATCATGAGCAGTACACACAGGGTTATTTATAGTGACCATTACTTCCAGCCCCGTCCTTAACATTACATTCAATTGTCAAAATATAAGAATATCCAGCAAGTAAAAAGGTGAACTGTTTGTTTAAACGTTTATGTTGTGTTAGGAAAGTTTAACACATATAAAATAGGATTCTATTCCAATCTGGCTGCAAAAAAGTGCAAATTAACTTTAGTCTTTGCCCCATGAATATTTACAGACTATGTGACAGAGCTGGAAGAAAGTGATGACAGGGGGGGACGTGGAACGCAGCTCCCTGCTGGGACTGTCACCCTCTGTCTGCAGCAGCAAAGCTTCCCTCATTCCATGCAGGGACCGTCACTCTCTCTCAGGAACACTCAATCCTCTGACTATAATATTACCTCCTAGCTGGCACCGGGCAAAAGCAGTCTGACACTACAAGTGGTCAAGGGGCAGCTGCTTTGGGCCCCACAGCAATCACTGGGCCCGGGGCAAATGCCCTTTTTGCCCTGCCTTAAAGACGGCCCTGCCTGAGGTCTCATGAGATTACAGATGAGATTTCCCTGAATGTGACGTAACCTTCCCAGTTTGCAATGCTTGGGTACATTGCATCATTGGTGCCAAAGTGGACCAGGAAGTGGGAAAAAAGAAATTGTAAGTAAAATAAAAATATTTTGTTTAGCTAATGAACGTAAGATGATTTCATATCAGCATGTAGAGCTGTATGCTGATGTGATTTTTAGTCAAAGGAGTTCAAGGTCCACTTTAGTGACTGAGTTTATTTATAATAGTTTGCTGATTTTACTTGTTGCTCTTTTAAAGTATGTATTCTCTAAAGTAAGTTTTAAGCTTATCAAATATCCCTCTGTGTGGCATTTATTGTTTATTTTAAGTTGTTTCCTTATTGCAAAGTAAGTGACATAACAATCATCACTGTCAATTGGTATTATTCATTTGGAGAAAAAGTGTGCAGCTCTGTAGTAGCGATGGTAAGTGTGATGTGTATTACCAGCCTCAGCTCAGGTATGCTGTTTCCATGATCAAACTCACTTTCCAAATCTGAAATCTGGAGGGGGTTCAAGAATGTATCATAAACCACTTTTCATAAACTGTTGTCATGGAAACAGCAATGATAACAGAGCTAGATTGAGCTTACTCTAAACAAGTCACTTTGTACTCTACATTTTTGGAATTTCTCCCTGACTCAGAATTTTTAAGTAATACTTCATATATGCATGATTAATGTTTTTATTACTTGGCTTTAAGAAATAATATTGTGTTGCTTTTATGTCAGAAACCATGAATTGGAAAACTCCACGGTTCTCTTATAACTCAGAATACAATAAATCTCTATTTGTTTGGTATCAGGTGCATAGTTATTTTACACATTTATCTGTTAGGTTGCAATAGATTCCACAGCACAGTCTGTCACACTTTTTACATTAGATATATTGGATTAGAAGGGACTCCAGACAAAATTAAAAAATACATTCAATTTTAAAGTGATTTTAAAGTCAAAAGGTGTTTAAGCTATTTTGAATGCTGATTAAATCACTTACAGTGGGTGCTGCTCCTTGATGTATAAATGTTTTAGTTTCCTACAGAATCAATTGGTCCCCTGTTAGGGCCACGGAAGCAAAATAGGAGAAGTGGCCCCATGGGATTGTCGCCCCTATCACCCATGTGTTTTTGTTTTTTAAACTAATTATATGTGAATAGAGGTGTGGAGTGACTGTCATGTACATGTCTCTCTGGGACTGCTTTGCTGGTTTTTTCTGCTTTGTCTTTCAGGTTACAAGCTCCCTGCTGTTGCTAGGAAGATTTACCTCAGTTGCTGGACAGACCTTCAGTCAGCTGAGCACAGGATTGGTGACAGACTTTTGGCGGGAAAACAGCTGACCAATGAGTGTAACCTTTCCCCCTTTTATAGTCACTCCTGTCACTGGACAGTGTCAGCATTTTACCTCAGAACTGCCAGCTGGACTCACCTCTGGATTATCTTCACAATTCATTTTGGATCTTTTCACCTGCTTCCCGCCCACCCTCCCCTTTACTGTACTTTCCCTTGTCGCGGTCAATCTTTATGGGGTAATGTCGCCCACTTTGTGGGTGGACAGTGGTTGGTAAACAGTAATTTGGTTGGTGTAAGTTATTGCTGCTTGAGTCTTGATGACTAAGCATGGTGGTCTGTTAATGGTTAACAGTGGTTCTGTTTGGTAATAAAGGTTAAAGTCTATTTATTGGTTAAATTAATTAAAACCCAATAAAGGTGCCGCGGCCTAGTTATTCCACAATCGTTGTTGTGTTTTACTTTTTTATTTAAGTTTATTGTTATGGTATGATGGGTGTCAATGGGGTGTACAATCCCATGAGCACTGGCCTTGATATCCTGTTTTAGGGTGGCTCCTTTCCCTTGCAGGGTCATATAGAGCCACCATTGTGTGTACTAGTAAGCTGTGTGTGACTCCACAAACACACAGTCACAGCAAAGCAAGCCATTCCTCTGCTCCTCCTCCCCCTCCAAGCTAGTAGATGGACAGCTGATGGAGACTGTGCTGTGCTAACCAGAAAGTTCAGAGAAGCAGAGCCAGGAGAGTTGGAGTCAGCTGTTCAGATGGCTGTAAGTGCTTGAGCAATAGAATAAAGAAATACTTTGCTGGGGATTGTATATTTGTTTGTTCTGTATTCATTATTGAATACAGGTATTCCTCACTTAACGACGAGTTCTGTTTCTACGACAAGGTCGTTAAACAGATTGGTCGTTAAGTGAGGAACTCTATACAGTACTGTACTGCATTAGTACAGTACTGTATAGCGTTGCCGATGTACAGTACCGAACAGTGTACTGTACATCGGGCAATGAAAATACTTACCGGGACCCGCAGTGAAGATCGGAGGACACCACTTCCGCCGGCGACACGGCGCACTGACGCTGATGCGCAAGGTCGGAGGTCGATCGGCGGTCCGTCGTAAGTGCGAGTGGTCGCAAAACAGGTAAGTCGGTAAGCGAGGAACATCTGTAATACATTTTGAGTGTGTAATACTACTTTAAGCTTTTAATCCTTCAAGAAAAGAGATGGAATAGGGTTACGTGTTAGGCTTAGGTTAAAACTTAACTCTAAGCAGATATAAAATACATACTGTATATATTACATTTATTTTTAAACTGCAGGTAGTGTAAGTATCTGAATTTGATCTAATATCAGCCTTTTGCAGTTCCTGGAGGGCAGGAGTGTGAGAGGAAGAAGCAGTACAAGGATCCATTCAGTTCATGTGCTGACAAGAGGCATGCTGACAGGAAGAAAAAGCAGAGTGACAGAGAGATGGGCTCATCACAGTGCTTCTTCTCCTTTCACTGTCCAGTCACAGGCTGCAGTGTGTTCTAAATGACCTAGGCACCAGGGCTTTCCCCAGACTATTCGCCTTACGAGGTGCGGGGAGGTGCTGCCAGTGCACTTTCTAGGGGGGTAGTGTGCTAATGGTGCATGTTATGGGGGGGTGAGGGGGGGCAGTGTCTGGCATCCCGCCCAACTCACTGATGTCACTGGTTGCCAGTAGCTGGGTGGGACACCAGCCAGAGCATCCCACTCAACTCCTGCCAACCAGTGATGTCACTGGTTGCCACAAGCTGGCCGGAACGCCGACCAGAGTGTCCTGCTCAGCTGCTGCCATCCAGTCACGTCAATAGTTGCCATAAGCAGCTCTTAGCAACCTGGGATGGTCTGGCCAGAAAGGGGGTGGCACGTTTGCCACATGAACCAATGAGATGCCTGAGGAAACCCATCTCCTTCCTAATGCATAAAATAGTTAGGATTTTAGGTTATGGTCCCTCTACAGATAACTCTAAAATCTACCAGCCTGGCCTCCCCTGTGACATCCCCGAATGGCCTCTGTACAGCAGCAAATTACTTTAGAAAGGTTGCCTGTGATACTACAGAGTCAAAGTGCCCACTTTTAAATTAAAACATTGCTAAAGGTGAAGCTGTGCTTTAACCCCTTCGTGACAGGAGACGTACAGTGTACGTCTTGTCACTTTGTGCCTATATGACTGGCCACGTACACTGTACGTGACGAGTTATATCAGGCTTTGTAATGCCGGTATTTGCTGATTCTCAGCATTTAACAGTCATTCATTAATGTCTCAGTATTGAGGCATTAATTAATGAAATAATTAAGCTTTTTGTAAAAGCTTCTTCCTTTCAGTAATGAAAGAATGAAGCCGTTACATGCAAATAGAGGACCGCAATTTGGGATCCCGTATTTGACAGCTCAAAATAGCAGAGAGGCAGCAGTGACTCACCTCACCTCTCTGCTATTTGTTTTGACAGCTCGAGAGCTCGATGTTTGGATACATTTCACTGAAAGGATAAAATGTATCTTTTCAGTGAAATGTATCATTTCTGATCGTCTAGGCACGATCAAAGAGCTTTTAGTGAGATCTGAATCTGACTAAAGTCAGGATCAGTCTCTAAGGTTATTATTAGCTGTTCCTAAGTTTGGATCAGCCTAATAGCCAAAAATAAAATAAAAAAGTTAATTTATCAAGCTGTCATAGTGATTGCTTGATATAAACTGACAAGAAAAAAAAAAGTTTTTTTATTTTATTTTTATTTTTTTTACAAAGTGTAAAAAAATTAAAATAAAGTGTAAAACAAAATTAGGAAAATATAAATTATATATAAATATATTTTTTATACTATAATTAATATAAAAAAATTCTAAAAAAAAATAATAATAATCAAAACTTGTGAAAAAAGTGTTTTCTTCTAGTTTTTTTCCTCATTTTTTTTATTTTATTCAAACTAAGTGAGGGGTTAGGTACACATATGTGATATAATTATATAGCCCTATCTGTCCTCTAAAAAACAATATATAATATGTGTGGGTACATTTAGTAAGAAAGTATATTACTGCTGTGGAAGAATCACACAGCAAAAATTTAAAAAATGTGTCAGTCATTTATGAACAGAACCTGAAAACTAGCTCAGTCATGAAGGGGTTAAAGTAGAAAACTACTTTATGAGGTTTTAGTGAATTTTACTATTTTGGCAAAATGCATTTAAGTCAATGTGAAAGGTGAAGTCAAGGTGTTTTTGTAAGGGTGCAGAGGGCTACAGAAGTTTCTTTAATTTATCCTGGACTTGTTCTTGTGAGAAAAAAGGTCCCTCATTAGCCTCATTGTTTTACTTTTTTCACAGACAGTAAACACAGGAAGTAAAAAACTGTAATTAAAAATGTATGGGACAGTACACAAATAACAATCAAATGCAACAGAAAAAGACACCAATATAAAGAACACTAAAAGAGATATAGTAAACTGCCATAAATTTACACCCCACAAAAATTCCAAACCCTAAAAATAATGGGAAAGAAAGGGTAAAACTAAGAGCAATAGACCTCTCACATCAGTCTGCACTCTCAAGTGACAATATCTTTATATTTCTTTTTTTTTTCTCTTTTGTTTGCGTCATAAGCAGGCCCAACCTTATTTTATTCACCATATTAAAATAATCTACTCAAGTTGTATTGAAGGAATATTTGCCATTAATGTAAAAATGTGGATTAGGTACAAAAAGGTAATGTGCACATATGTTCATGTAAGCTTAAAGCAGAACTAAATCCACACCATGGTGGCATAGCATATTTGCACATAGACATGGCAGACCTGTCTGCTAAAAGGACCCCTCCAGTGCTACAACAAATGCAATAACACCTAGCTGTGCATCTGTGGCTCAGTGTACATTCACAAGGGATATTGCTGGCAGGCAGGAGAACAGCTATTATTGGAGAAGAGACATGCAGATTATGTTCTGCAATAAAAGCTTACCTGCCAGCAAGGTTTCCTAAAAAACGTTTAGTGCTGTTTTAGGGCTAGTTAACACCATCTGTGTTTGGGCTGCCCTGGCTGTTTTTTTCCCAGCACAACCCAAACACAAGACAAGGCAATTTACCTTGTCATGGCTGGGCTCACTACACACCACCAGGTTCCAGTGGTGTGCGCTTAAAAAAAGCAGGGCATAGAGTACTTTTTTGAGCAGACCGCAGTGAGACGTGGTACAACTGCATTACACTGCAGTGAGCCCATAGACCTGAATGAAATGTTACTTGTGATGTTTCAATAACGTACTACAAAAATAAAAAAAATGAACAGTGTGATGCAGCTCAATCAAACGCATCACCACTGTCCGGGGATGCAGACACCAGCAGGTTGACCACGGCTACTGGTGTGAACGTACCCTTAAAGCTATGGCAAGACTGCTTTTATTTTTAATACAAAAATTTTGTTTGAATAGTCATTATTATTAAGTACCATTGAGTTGATGTTGACTTCTGTCAACCAGATAGATAGATAGTATTTCTACATAATGTATTTGTAATAAATGTTTATTTGGGTCTTAACACCTTACCAATGGTGTAAAGCATATTTGTGTCCCTGCAATGGATGGGCCCTTAACGAGGAACTGTACCCATATTTTCAATATAACAACAAAGGCACCTTTAGAAATGTTTAGTAATGGCAATCTACAAACACATACTTCTCCATAATTGCCGGCTTTTTATTTTTTGCATACCTTATTTTTTTCTTCCCCGGTCTTCTCACAGTGGCCTTTTTAACTAAAGGAAGGTTACTAGATCTCCCTTTACTTCCTGGAACTCTGGCACATGTGACTGAGGAGGAAAATGCCTTTCACTAAGATCTCTGGAGATTACAGATGGGATTTCCCAGCAATGCTCTGCTGATGTAACCTTCCCAGGATGCAATGCTTTGGCACAATTACATAATTTGTGCCAAAGTGAACCAGGAAGTGGAAAAAAGAAATTGTAAGTGAAATAGGTGAAATAAAAATATCTTTTTTTAGCTAATGAATGTAAGATGATTTCATATCAGCATGCAGAGATGTATGCTGATGTGATTTTTAGTCAAGGGGGTAAAAGTCCACTTTAATGCTCACTAGCATGCTCTCAGCACAGTGAACAAGCTGTTAATGATTGCACCTTCAGTGTCACCTAAAACCCTACCTACTCCTCTTCTCTCCCCCAGGCTCTGTCCTTGAACTTCTGCTATTCTCTATCTACACATCCTCCCTGGGTCAGCTAATAACCGCCCATGACTTTCAATGTCATATCTATGCTGATGACACTCTAATCTATCTTACTACTCCTCAGCTCACCCCCTCTTTCTGATCATGGATCACTAATTTACTAACTGACATATCAGTGTGGATTCCCCATGCCCCCTCCCCAGACTTTTTCATTGAGATCAATAGCACAATTATCAGTACCTCCACACATGCTAGGGTGCTAGGTATAATCCTGGACTCCGACCTCTCCTTCAGGCCCCTCATCCAATCCACTTACAAAATCTTGCTGTCTTAATTACAGCAACATTTCCAAAATTTGACCCTCCATGACAGATTAAACCACAAAGCTAGTAATTCACTCATTCATCTCTCACCTTGACTATTGCAACTTCCCTCTCATTGGTCTACATCTACACAGGCTACCCCCCTTCAGTCCACCATGAATGCTGCTGGTAGACACATCCACCTAACCAACCTTTCACTTGCCGCTACCCCTTTCTGCCAATCCCTCCACTGCCTTCCAATATCCCAATGCATAAAATTCAAAATACAGTAAACTCCCCATTATCCGGCATTTAACCAACCAGCACTCTCAAACAACTGGCATAAAAAATCAAGGACATAATATGTCCTCAACTTTTTTTGAAGTTGCTTGATAGATTAAAACATTAAGTTAGCAACTAAATTTATGTAAAATTCTCTGTTTACATCTTGCTGCTGGCCGGTGGCTAGATTCTGCAGTCAGCAGGAGAATGTAAACAATGGGGAGCAATAGCCAGCCTGCTATTGGGTATTTCAAATTGCAATAGCCAATAGCAGGCTGGCTTTTGCACCCACTGAGCAAAGGAGCGGATTTGAGGGAGAGGGTTCCTCTGCCCAGTGGGTGGGAGCAATAGCCAGGCTGCTATTGGCTATTTCAAATTGCGGAATCTAGCTGGCAGATGAATTAAGCCGGGGGGGGCGGGGTGCTGCCGAGGGGGGTTGCTTGAGAGTTAGTATTAACTCTCAAGCAACCAGAAACTACAGTTATCTGGCACCTACCGATCACCTACCGATCTGTGGCGGATAACTGGGAGTTTACTGTACTAACAACAACATGCAAAGCCACTCATAACTCTGCCTCTGGCAACAACCTTGTCTCAAAATATCACCCAAACTGCCCTTTAAACCCCTTCCAAGACCTACAGCTCTGTGAAGTGTGTTGTGTAAAATTAGTACATTTCTAACAAGGCAACAATTGCCTAATTTGTGACACCATAGAAGGAAAAAAAGAAGAGTATTGCACAAATGTCCAAAATCTTATGTACATTTGTGTTTTTAATTTCATGTTATGGAAAGGGTTAAAATAGAGTATTTATTTAGTAACAATATACACATATTGTTGATAAAATGAACTTGTGAATGTGCATGATACATGCTCTTCTTGGTGTAATAAGGGGGAAAGTACAGGCATAAATGAAGCAGAAACAAAGCTTAGCTCCGGGGAGCGGGAGCCATGGGCTCAATGGTGTTTGCCACCTTTGCTACACTTATTAGCTTGCCACTGGTCAGAGGGTTTACTGGTGTTGTACCCAGTGACACAGATGGAATCTAAGGGGTCTATTCACTAAGCTGCCGTAGGCAGCCGAGTGAAAGACCGACCTGAAGCGAAGTGAGCCGAACGCTGTTCGGCTATTCACTTCAGGCTGGTACGGCTGATTTCAGTTAGGCTGATTTCAGTTAGGCTGGTACGGCGTATTTCAGCCGTATATCGGCTGAAATCAGCCGTACATCGGGTGGCTTCACGTGGCTGAGCATGTTCGGCCGACCCGAAGGGCAGGAGGAGTTCGACTCAGCCGATCCAACATCTGGATGAGCTAAGCCGAACCTCCGGTAGGCTACTCGCTGCTGTTCGGTCTATTCTCATAGATGCCAAACAGCAGTGAGTGAATAGCCGAATGCGACTGAGCGGCATTCGGCTCGGCTGTTCTGCTCGGTCCCTCAGAGGGACTGAGCAGAACAGAAAAATAGTTAAAAATGTAAAAAAAATAAAATAATAGAAAACGATTGTGCGGAGCTGTGTCAGAATAGAAAAATAAATACATTTTTGCCCATAGGAATGCATTGCTAGACTCTATTGGCTATTTCAATTTGCAATAGCCAATAGTAAACTAGCATTGCACCCACCCTCTGCTGCAGTTCTCCATCAGGTCCATCAGCAGAGAGCGGGTGCAATGCTAGTTTACTATTGGCTATTGCTAATTGAAATAGCCAATAGGAATCTAGCAATGCATTCCTATGGGCAATTTTTTTTTTTTACCTGACACGGCTCCATATCAAAATAAAGAAAAAAAAAGAAAAAGCAGTGTATCTCTCCTTGGCGGCCGGGAGCGGGAGACTCCCGGAGCGCCCGGGAGAGTTTGCTGTCTGGAGATCAGTGTCCCTGGTTAGCTGGTAACCAGGGACGCTGATCTCTGTGCAAGTGACCGGAGCCAGCCGTAAGATCACGGCTGGCTCCGCCCAGCTGTCGGAAGCAGGCTGTTGGCCAGACAATGGCCGGCCGCTCGCCAGCTTCGGCTTTAAGCATGGCTCAGCCGAGCCGAGGCATATGCCTTCGGCTCGACTGAGTTCGGGAGCTGTACGGGCTATTTTGAATAGCCCGTACAGCAGCCCTTCAGTTCTACTGAACCAGAGGGGTCCTGGGGCCAAAGCTAGCCAAAGGATCGGCCGAAGCTACGGCTAGATCCTTCGGCTGCTTCGTGAATAGACCCCTAATATTTCAGACAAGCACTGAAAGACAGATGACTGCTCCAGCACCACAGACAGCACCGCAGCCAAGCTGCCTTTAAGGGATGGGCAGATGGCAGAACTGATATGCTTAAGCTCATTTTACTTGTGTATTGGGCTGATTTGTTAAAGGATTTGAGCATCTTCACACAAAAGATTGTTTAAATATTGACTTCAATTATCCAATCATGTGTAGATGAAAAAAGCCAACAGAAATTTTCTTTTCACATGATTGGATAATTGAAGTGAATAGCCACACAATTTCTTATGTGAAGATTCTCATCTCATCTCCAGGGTAAATCACCCTGACTGGGTCTTAAATCACAGATTGTCAGTGCTGGTGACTGCATATGTAAAGTTTTTTATTTGTTTTTGGTTAACATAGTTTTTTCTGCTGTTAGTGAATTTTGCAATGCATTAACAAAATCCAGTAAAACTCAGAGCTTATGGTTAGGGATAGGTGAAAATTAGATGTGTTTACTTCCCTGAAAATTGAAGATTTCAGAGAAATTGCCGCTTGAGGCTACCGCCGTCTCAGGCAGCCTCACTATGGGGACACCCTTGGGTCAGTGGGAAGAATGCTCCTTACATTAGTGGTCAGTGGAAACAATGCCCCCTATACAGATATCTAAAAACATTATAGGTGTCAGTGATTATTTATCTGAGAGTCAGAAATTGCTCAATGATCAAGGAATCCCTAGCAACTTTAAGAGGGTTAAGCTGTAATTTGATCAAGAGCCTACAAAATTGATTGAATTCGGTTAGTAATTTTTATTTGTTTCCATCACTTTAGTCTAGATGAATGACTGAATGGAATGATCCTATCCATAGGTGTGTGTGGCCACCATAAGCTTTGAGTGAATCTTACAACAGGTTAGAGTAGTGACAATTGGCAGATGCATTGCTGGGTAGACATGCGCCTGTCTATTGCCATGATATGTGTATTTGCATATTATTACAGCAAATATTTTCAAAGTCATTGAATAAGTCATTAATAAGGAATGTAGTCATTCCGTATTAATAATTACAGGTAATTATGGAACTGCAAATGATTTAATACAGTGTAGACAGCATAAAATGGTAATTGTTGTTATTGAACTTCAAATAAAAAATTGATTCTCTTTAAGATTAAATATGACCACTGAATACTTTTCTTTTTAATGCAAATACTAGCAAACTTATTTATATAAGCAAAGAAAAAGGTGACAAGATCTTATTTAAAGATAGTCTTTAGGTCTCTTGTACTCCCCTGGAGAAATACGTATTTTCCAGAAGATAATTTATAGAACCAATCTGGGCTATAAATTTCAGAGAGCACATGAATTTACCTTATAAAAATTTACAATACAAGCAATGTGTTTTTTGTTTTATGTTCCACTGACACGCTCTATATTTACACTCGCTATATACATTAACACTTAAAATATTTAACATATTTTCATGGTTGCAATAAATCTATCAAGACAAAAAAGTTATGTTTTATAGTATTTAACATGTCCTTAATTGCTATGTACGGTATTCCTTGCGTATTCAAAGAGAATGATATGGAGAACTGAATCAATCTACAACCTTAGTTTATTCTTTGAGGAAACATTTATATCAATATGCTTTTTCTCCAGCTACCTCTACCTGCAATATTTTATGGATTAGCAGGATAACATTTAAGTCATTGAGTCTTTGTTTTAGCTCTGCCCATAACCCCCCATATTCCCCCATGTACTATAAAAAAAAGGTTGCCAATCCCTACTCACCCTCTCCATAATTCAGATTGCTTGCTGCTGATACAGAGAGAAGAGGATCCCACCCATCACTTCACTGGCCAGAAGAGGGCTCCAGGGAGCTGCCCAACCTAGAGATGGGCGGCAGAGCCCAAATTAAAATTCAGTTTAAATCAACTAAATACATTCCACTGGCATCAGAACAAAACGTCACAGCAAACACAAGGTACAGAGCCACACTGAATGGCTCTGTACATTGTGGCTGTGATCTGATCACAGATCACAGCCATTCAAGGGAGCACTGTTTGCTCAATTATGTTTTCTGAAGCTTCGTTTATAAATGGCACCCCAGAATTAGATGCCCACCTCCCTGCCATTTGTTTTACAATGTGGAGGTACGGAGGTGATTAAAACCCTTTTGTTTTGATGTACCTGGAATGTATTTAGCTGATTTAAACTGAAAGTTCAATTGGATTTTAAAGGTGGCCTGTATTCGGTACGTTTCCATTCTAAACAAGCCAAGCGCAAAAGCCAGGAATCATGATGAGTATTCAATTAAAATTAGCAGAATATAGCAACTTGCGATTATCTGAATGTGCTTTTACTTACAAATTTATTTGATTAAGGTTAAGAAATACTGCGTGTTATCATGTGGCCAAAATAAACCTACTTGCCTTCAAGCATATGAAACGCTTTCATAGACACAGTATTATACATGGGCAGCACAGTGGCATAGTGGTTAGCACTTCTGCCTTGCAGCACTGGTTCCTGGCTCAAATCCCAGTCAGCACACTATCTGCAAGGAGTTTGCATGTTCTCCCTGTGCACATGTGGGTTTCCTCTGGGTAATCCAGTCTCCTCCCACCCTCCAAAGATATGCTGGAAGGTTAATTGGCTCCTGTCTAAATTGGCCCTCTGTGCATGTGAGTTAGGAACCTTAGATTGTAAGCTTCTTAAAGGAGAACTATGAGGTGAGTGCTTTTCACTCATTCTCATAGTTCTAGCCAACTTGTGACAATGAAACTGTCACAGGTCGGCTCAGTAGATCGGGAAGTGAGCGAACACATACCAGCTTTCGCTCACTTCTCGATCCTGTCACGGCAGAGAGCCGTGACAGGGGAGGGACTGGATTCGCCCCTCCCCACTCCGATCCTCCAGCGCTGACTGGCGGAATGGACAGGGGAGGGGGCGGGTACAGCAGGCTCTGCCTCTAGATAGGCAGAGCCAGCTGTCACTCACACAGCTGGGCAGATCCAGACATAATTGTCGGGATCCGTTTCAGCTGCGGCGCCTCAGCTCGCGGTATACTGAGTTTTGGGGGGTAATGGGAGGACGCTAGTTTGTATCCTCCCGTTACCCTTCGGAGAACTATAGGGAAAAGCCCTGACCCCATAGTTCTCCTTTGAGGGCAGGGACTGATGTGAATGTGCAACTATGTAAAGCACTGAATAATTTGTCGGCGCTATATGAATACCAATAATAATAATAATACTGTATGTGTTCACAGATTCCCCAGGGAGCACCAACTTTTAAAATTTCACTGAAATGTATCCCCTTCCCGACCAATGACAGGTTATACCATCACAATCGTTCAATTCATTAATGACTGGTAATGAGATTATCCTGTCATGCGTGAGTTACTGTTGTTGCCGAGTCCCTCTGGGTCCAAGGCAGACCCTCAAAAGCAGATTAGCTGGTCACAGCACTTTGACCACACCGATAGCTGATCACTGTGATCACAGGGCCATGACAGCCACTGTGTTGTGGAGCTGCGAGCAGATCAGTGTGTTACAAACTGATACAAAGGGGTTGATTTACTAACCTTATAAACACACCACGAACATGTATACACCTCTGTAGTGTGTTCCCTCCCAGCATGATCTATGGGTAGAATCTAAACACCTTTGTAGTGTGTACACACCCAGCAGGTGTGTTGTGCAAAGCCCTGCCCTGAATTGCAAGGTGCTGTTGTGTAAATTAGCTCTACATTTTGTTGCTTGCGTTGATGAATGCAGGAATGTAAATGCATGAGCTAACCATTTTTGTCTAAACTGTGAAGCAGCATTATATATGCATCATGTGCATGATTTTTCCATATATGGCATTAGTGGAAATATGCTTATAGAGACTTTTTGGTTGATAAATACGCTTTGCTGTGTAAAAATCACACGCACCTGGTGCGTGCGTGTGTTTAGGTTAGTAAATCACCCCCAAAGTATCTCTGAGGAGAGTACTGTATTCTCCACAGAGATACAAAGCATCAAAGCCCCTGTAAATAAAAAAAATCAAACTTAAAAAGAAAACAATAACGTTTTTAATATTTTAAAAAATGAAAAAAGTTTTTAAAAAGTCAAAAGAGTAAAAAAAAATGTTTAATAAAAAAATTATAAATTACATATTGAAGACAAACATACCACATTCTAAAATTGTTCCAAACTAATTATATTTCACCAAAATAGACTGAAATCCCAGACATATGATATACCCTATAAATCGGGACAAATTAAATAATTATGAATTACTTTCTGTTGGCTACACTAATTATGTATGTATTATTATTGCCAAAACTGTAAAAAAAAAATTGTTGTTTTTTTTGTAAAAAAAAAATAATAATAATATATATGCATATGTCACATAATAAAAAATGTAGGTGCAAAGAATGAGGAAGATGGAAATTATGGTTAAGCAAACACATAGCAAAAATGCCAAAATTGCTCCGGTCCCCAGGAACAAAAACATTTTTTTACGTTGTGTCACTAAGGGGTTAATCTAAAATACAAGTTTACATTTTTATTAAAAACCCTGTATGGGTTCCCTCTGCTAGCTAATATACGCCCACACAGAATAGATCACTGATACCAGGCTCTTAGCTACACCTGGCACTGTGTACATTGCTTTTGTGCCTGTCTGTGTGGGAATCCCATACAGGGTTTTAATAAAAAAGAACTAATCTTGTACTTTAAGCTTCAAGCAGTTACATCAGAAAAACACACAAGATATGTCATAAAAGATGCTGATTTTAATACCTCGCCATAGTTACTTGACATTGAATTAGCATTTTAAGGTGGAGGCTAGCAGTGGCAGCTCACCTACTTTTTTATGGTCAGAGATTTCAGTTTCACCCAATAGTGTCCATTTTTTTCTGTGTCTACACAGCTACTTACCTACATACATAATTTAGTAGGCTCATATACTGCTAGTCTTGTTACTACCAATTTTATAAGAAACAGAAAAGAAGGTGATTAAAACATTACAATCTATGGAGAGAAGGGAGGTACCCAAAGTGAAGTAGTGAGAAGCTCCAGGATCAGAGTTTATGCAGCTTGTTTATTCTAAGGTTATCACTCACATAAATCAATGCTATCTATAAAAGCCTACCATTTATATGTCAGGTCTTGTATATATTTCATATTCACTTTTTGAATTGTATTGTACACGTTGTCAGACAGAAATATAATTACAGAAGTAAATTTACACATTTAGCCAATGCACACTACACAGTTTCCCATATTACCTCTCTACCTCCAGATTGCTCAATGTCATTACACTCCCAATTCTTTGTTCAATGAGCAGGCTGGTGATGCTGCATCATAGAAGCTGGAAATAGTAGAGTGGAGTTATTAGACATTTGTTTCGATTCGTGTTGTTCCAAATTGAAATTCGGATGAATTTTTGGAAATTTGAACATTCGGATGCGTCTGAATTTCTGAATAAAAAAATAAAGCATCTAAATGTATCCGAATTTTCCGATAATGAAAATGTTTGTCATTCAGAATAAACTTGTGTTGTTAAAAAAAAAAAAGAAAAACAGTGTGGAGCCTAATTTATACTAGACCCTTATCCTTTAGGTCTGGTAGGAATTTTAGGGGGAACCACAATGCCCCAAATGCGTGGGGTCCCCTAAAAAAAAAATGCTATGTCGATGAGGACAAGGACCTCTACCCCAAAAACTTGGCCCAGTGGTTGTGGGGGTCTGCGGGCAGGGGGGCTTATCTGAATTTGAGTGCCCCCCCTCGTGAATGAGTAAGGGGTATTTGTTACCCCTACTCGTTTACCAAATGAACACTCACATTGTAAAAAAAAAACACACCACTCCGCAAACATTATTATTTGAAGAAAAAAAACCACAACAAAAGTTTTTGACAAGTCTTTTATTTAAAAAAGTGTACAGCAATGTAATCCAAAGGTCAATCACGTCGTCCAGCAATGTAGATCTACGCCAATCACGATAGACGATGGGAGCCGACTCGTCGAAAAGAAAAATACTGTATACCTGCCAACATGACCGAGCATGCCGAACTCTCGCCGCAAAATGACAGCTCTGACCCGAATGTAAACAAAGGGGCAGAGCGAGTGATGTCATCATGGGACTTGTTCCACCCATTGTTGACATTCGGAAGCAGGGCTGTCAATAATAGTAGCTCTGCTCCCAAATGCTATTTGGAACTCCCGAAATGTTGTTTTTTTTCCACATCCCCATAGGAGAGATTTCACCTCTCCCCAATGGGGACACAGATGGCTCTATCCAAAACAATATATAAAAATTTGGCTGGAGTTAGACTTTCCCTGTTTGCCTGCAGTTCTACATTAAATGTTTTTTCCCAGCCTGTTACCCTGGTTTATTTTTCAATAAATAATTAGCAGTTAAACCACATTTTTTAACGTCCTTTAGTTGCATAATGCACAGAATGCACAGAATATTGATTTTAACAAATGTGCCAATAACAAGCATGGAATTTCATGTTGTCCATATACAATGAATTTTCAATACATTATCTGAAGCGATAAATCCTCTGATTTATGACTTTCCATGTGCACACACACAAAAAAAGTGTCAATATGTGTTTTTTTTTCAATGGATCCTTTGATGTTTTGTGATAATACGAGGGATTAAGTCCACGTTTCAGAATGGAAAAGCAGCTTTGCAGATTTTATGTCACTTTGTTCACTGGCTGTTCTAGTCTTGTTACCTATAAAACTTCATGCTGTCCATCTACTCACCCCCTTCGGCATTAATAACACTTGATCTTCACAAGGGTCAAAGTCTAAAACTGGACGACATTCGGCGTTTTACCCAATCTCCAGTCAAAATAAACCACTGCCCTGCTATCAGCCATCTCAGTCTATTTCATTTGAACAAATAGTGGCTCTCCTTTTGTACACATACATTTCCTCAACAAATATTCAGCTAAGATTAAGTGGCACTTACAAGACCTGGAGTAATCCAGTGCAAGGAAAATAACCTGATAAAATGATGACTCTTAGAAAACAGTTAATAGCTCCTGTGTATTTTACTTTTCAGGATATAGATAAACCTTGGATAAATTGTTTCCTGCACATTCAAATGCTGGCAGAATGCTTTTGTCTTTGACCTGTTCAAAGGTATGGAACACGTTGTATGGCAAATGAGCTACAATAATTAAAGTGCTCTCCAGGCAAATGTAAAAAAAATCAAACTCATCTTATTTTCATCTTAGCAAGCATCATGCACATCCAAGGTCCCCACTTGCTAAAACTGTCAAGTTGCCATTGTCATTACGTCCTGATTGGCCATGAGTATGAACCGGTAAAAATGCAGGCCAATCTGTTATAGGTTCATCCTCGCCCCTCCCTCTGAGCACATTGCAACCTCATGCTCTCAAGTTGGATACCTACTCAGGAAGCAGTTTGTCATTGATATCTGCAAAAGGCTATTTTTGATAAGTGGTAAAGCATATAATCCCAAGTAGAACTGACTCTTAGCAGTCGTACTTGAAGGGAAATTATAGTCTTTCCATTTGAATTTTTTTTAAAACACAGTAAAAGAGAACGACTTGATGCACATAAACTTATCAAGAGTTCTTATTGTTTTAAAAACTTTGATTCTATATAAAAATTTTAATTATACTATACAGAAACCTATACCCTCAATTGATCCAGAGGAAAGCAAAACAAATCCTTATTTTTGCCTCCAACAGGGCAGAAAAAAATCCTTTCTGATCCCTTAATGCTATTGGATATTCCCTGGATCAATAAACGTTTGTGTTATAGCCTATAAATGTTACTAACCCATTATATTCTGTGCATTTAGGAATGCATCCAGACTTTTTAAAAACAATCAAGAAGCCTTTCTGTATCTTTTCTTTCAGACACAAAAAAGTGCCCCCTTGCTCTTTTTAATGACCTTAAAGTGAATCATTTATATTCACTACATACTGTATATGCCCCTAGAATACTGTTTCCTGAAGCATAATATAAGAAACACAACATCATTTAGCTCTGTATTTATTAATACATTTATTTTTACTTATTGCAGGTATTTACAGTATATAGCGCTTTGCAAAGAGGTATTTGTGTTCGGAGTCCCGATGCCCTCTACGAACCCTACTGAATACACACTTCGTCTACCGACTATGACCTGAGGTGTGCCATGATTTTTAAAGGTCAGTATGCCAAATAAGGGGGCATACTCATGAAATGATTGTCAGCAGAAAGGGGAAGGGAGTGTGGATAAGCTGGAAGATCGCTGCAGTGCTTCCTCCCCTCCCTACCAGAAATGGCTAGGAGTCACACTGACTCCTCCCACAAATACGGCTAATGACATTAGCCTCAAACTTGTTTCCGGAGTCCCGTGAATTCCGACTCGTGACCCCAATGCCCTCTACGAACCCTACTGAACCCTACACACTTCATCTACCGACTATGACCTGATGTGTGTCATGATTTTTAAAGGTCAGTATGCCAAGTAAGGGGGAAAAACCGAATGTGTAGAAAAGTGATTTATTTGTGTTCAACGTATCTAATTAACTAGTTTAGAAAAGGCTGATGCCACTTCTACGTTCGGGTTGGGGATGTAACTATTGAAACATGATGACTTCCATCTCCCCATATGTTTGATCATGTGGGCCGGTACCTGCTGCCTTGATGCGGCCGGCGCCGCCCCCATCCTGAAGGAGTGCCCTGAAAATTGTTTGGGGTTAAACCCTAATTGCGAGAGGAGAGCCCGGACATGGCCCGTGACCTTGTTGGATGATAAATGGGTTGCACGGGAAAGGCAATAATGGACTATCCCCCGAAAGCTGGGACAGTTTGCCCATCAATTGATCCAATACCTTTACCGGGCACCAGGGATTGCCAGAAGGGAAATACTTTACCTCTGTAGGATTACCAGTTTGATTAGTTTTGCAGTGAGGCAATGACAAAATGTAATGACACGGGTGTCTAACTAGATGCTTCTTTTGTAGAACCTGTGACTTGATATTGACCCGTGTAAACTCTCCTGGCCTCAGAAACCCGTAAAATGCCAGGTAAATGGCTGCTTTTAAAACCACACTTAGTATTGTCCCCAAAGGTTCCCTATCCAGAGCGACCGACAGAGCGCGAAACATGTCGCCTCTGGTCGGTGCAGCCGTAATGTGGCACTTTCGAATGCCCTTTAATATAGCTCTAACAGGGTGTGCGATGAAACAAAGATGGTCTGTCTGGAAACTCCAAGGCTAAAAAATGTTGCACCCCGCCAAGTACATTCTAATAGTCGTGTAAGCGAGTTTTAAATCAGTAAGGCAATAAGAAATAAAGGCCAAAATGAAAGCAATACTACCAGGATCACGGGTGAAGTGTGAACCCTGGAATTTGCATAAAAGCTGCCAAGCTACGGTATAGGCTTTGCGTGTATTATCTGAAAGTGAATGATTATTAAGGCTAACTGCGTTATGCTGGTGTCTGCTTAATCCAATCGAAGTTGGTGAAAGTGTGGTACTGTTGTCGCGTTGACATCTGCGTCTGGCATCTGTTGGAAGAAAGATTGTATTTTTAAACTGTCTTATAGGCACCACACTTCACTGCAAGTTTGGTTCAGGCCGCTGGACTTTGGGTTAGATTCATATCTCACAGGGCGAACACCTGAGCAACGCACGTGCATCACATTTGTTTCAGGCTGCTGGACATTAGGGAGTAAGGAGCATACTGATAGAGGCTCCAGGACATACACGGGGGGCGATAGCACGGGCACACATGCCGACACACGTTTGGAGTTGGTGCAAGTACTAAGAAGTTGGTTGTTTTCCTTTGTCTTTCGTTCTAGGTTCACGACCAGGAGATCTGTCTGACCACCAGCCCAGGTAAACCCGCGCATGTGGGGGGGGGGGCATTTCACACGGGGGCAGGATAACCAACAAGCACCCAGGTACATACTGCATTAACACGGTCCCCACACAGTGAGCGGACAGCTGGGCGCATCGATTAATCGATAGGAACGGTTGTTTCAACCTCAGGGCATACGAACGGCCCTATTTACTTACCCAGTACATTTCATACAGTTTAGACTTAATCACGGTTCAAAATTCTGAGGAATGTTCGTATGATTACAATTCTGGGCGTCGAACTTCCTGCGTCATATGCAAGGAGAAAAAAAAAAGTGGGGGGGTTTATTTGGTAATACCTCTCCTCCACCGTCTAGTAGAGCATATGGAGGTTATTTTTTAGAAATGCTGCATGTAGACTAAGGCCCCATTCACACCTGCAAATGGGGCCAATTGCAGGTGTGAATGGGGCATAAAGACTATAATTTTTGGAGACTTCACAGATGATCATATTGTTAGTGTTTGCAAATAACAATTGACGATTGGGCCTGGAAACCTGCTCCTGTTTAGTTTTTTCCTAGTAGCAAAATATTATTTTCATTTTCAAAAAAGGTTTTATTAAGATTTTAACAAAGGCAAAATATTATTTTCAAGGCATGGGATTGAGTGCAACACTGAAGGGGTTTTGTACATGTTGTTTTGAATTTGCAATAGATTTTACATTGGGTAAACCAGACCTAATTTTAGATAATAAATGACTGGGCATGGACTGAAAGCCTTTCCGCTAATGGACTGACTAGGTAGGCTGAAATTGATGCAGTATTACTTCATTGCAAATTAACAGTTATTCTTATTAATATGTAAGGAACCTCATCCAGTCTAGACTTAAAGTGTATTTCCATTTTCACAGCCAAATTGGGATAACACCTCTTTTATATTTGTTACATGTTCCCATTCATATAGCATAAGCTAAACAAATATTTCAAAAACACTTCTGGTTATTTAAATAGCTTTTACCTGGGTTAGGCTTTCTTGGCTTCTTAAGGGTTGCAATTTCTACTTGCTTCTCCTTCTTTGTTATGTTAGGAGAGGTTGTGAGGGGTGAAGGATTGGTCCATTATAAATTGTAAAGCAGATTTGAAGACTGCCTGTCCTAACAAAGTGTTAACGGATTACAACCCTGGCTTCTGCATTGTATGTTAATGAAGTTAATGAGAGAAACACAATCTTCGAATTTCAGTCCTTAGGCCTTGTTCACACCAAGCGCGTTCCAGGAGCAGAGCAGGGCAGTTACAGACCGGAGCAAAACTGCGTCCAATGTATTCCAATGGTATTTTTAGCTCCAGTTCACATTGCAGCGTTCCGTTCCAGAGCAGGTCCAGAGCAGGTAAAAAAAAAAGCAGCAGGCCCTATTTTACCTGCTCTGGAACACATGCAAACGCATCATAAAACACATGCAAACTCCCTGGAACACACTGAAAGCCCATTTTAAACTAGAAAAAAAATATTTTTTATTACCAAAAACGGCCCGGAACGCATACAAAACGCGGCAAAAACACAACCCACTGCACTGCGTTTGCAGAAACTCATGCAGATCTGCTCTGCATTTGGTGTGAATAAGGCCTGAGTCTTTCTATGAAGACAGATCACTGTGAAGGTGCTCAGGAAAACCTGGATTTAGCCATGTTGCCTCTTGACACAAAACATCTAAAAGGTATAAAATATTCCCTTAGAGCAAAAGATATGATGAAATGACACCCCACACTTATCTTTGTGAGATTCTTTATCTCTTTGGATCTCTCTAAAAATATTCCTTGGTGTTTCAGCAAACATTTTTAGCCCCTCATTTTTGCCCTGGCTCAAGGTTTTGGGAAGATTGGGGACCTCATTACTAGTACAGCCACTAGATTCATCAAAATCAAAATCTGAAATATCTCAGTACGCCAAATGTTATCTTTCTTACTTTTAAGTGCATAGTACCTCTATTAGCAGTGATATAAAGGAGACCATGTATTTAGAAGAATAGCAGCAAAACATCAATAAATACTGACGCTTCTTATGGAGTTTTAAAGAAGTGTTACCTGGTTTTATCTAAAGTAGCCTCATATAAACCTCAGGTTTCTTCTCTGTGCACTATGAATTATGATCAGTAAGGATTAGAACCATGTACGACACGTGGTGATAATGTTCTAAAATCAAGATGTTCTGAATAAGAGCATATTCCCTCATTAATTTAATGACCCAAATGAATATATGGAATCCTTCCTTTGAAGTATTGCTAAATAAATACATATAGCTAAATCCTCACAGAATACACAACAATGTTAATAGCAGGCTTTTCAGGTACCTACACAG
This sequence comes from Nanorana parkeri, assembly GCF_000935625.1. Classification (NCBI taxonomy): domain Eukaryota; kingdom Metazoa; phylum Chordata; class Amphibia; order Anura; family Dicroglossidae; genus Nanorana; species Nanorana parkeri. The sequence goes on along the minus strand of NW_017307067.1, from coordinate 653,762 downwards.
ACAAGGGTTATAATTTGATGAAAACAAAAAAAAATTTTTTATATAAAAGGAATATTGGTATGGCTAAAAAAACATGAGTAATGTGAACTGATAGGTTTGGCTCAACTGCATACATCTATTGTCACCCTATAAACAGCCCACTCTGAAGCAGATAATATGTTAACGTTTTTAGTCAGAGTATGTTTTGTATATGTGCAACGCACTTAACAGTTCCGCTTTTCACAGAAGTTGCTCCACTTCCTCAGGAGTATTTCAGGTAACATATGGTCAAGTGGTGAGCCAATATGTGGCATGCGTCTACTAAAACTGGGAAGGTGATACCCGGGCCATCAGGAAAGCTCCACCCCGCGCCAAGAGACCAGGTATACAACGCAGATCATTTTAGGCTACACACATCCACCCAGACACATTCTCCCTTTTAGATTGTAAGCCCTCAGAGGCAGGGCCCTCCTTACCATCTTGTCTTGAATTGTATTGTGATTGTAATGTCTTTCTTATGTTGTAAAGCGCTACGCAAACTGTTGGCGCTATATAAAGCTTATATAATAATAATAATAATAATATCGTTAATAATGTTTATTTATCTCCAATTATCTATTTATCTCTGATATTTGTAAATCTGTAGTATGAAAAGAAAGTTTGGTCTTACAGCACCAATGAGCACAGTTATATTTTTTCAACAATGTATTTAATGTTGCTACAGATCTTGCTGTTTTGTATTTAAATATATGATGTCCATTTAAGAAATATTCATTGCTTTTTCATGGCTATGGATCATTTCCCTCACAACTGGTCTCCATTTCACATGTTCTGTGTTACATTTTCTTTCTTTCAGCCATGTTGATGTCAAGAGGATACATTACCGTTTTATCAAATTTTATCATATTAAATTAACATAATACTCTAGTTTGTATAGTGGAGTGTGTCATTGCTTAATGTGCTGTGTATGAGTTGGCTGAGAGTCTCTGCATGCTTAATAAATTAAATGAAATGCCTATTTGTCAGTAAAGGGATATAAAATGGAAGAATTAAATCAGGACAATGGCAAGCTGTCATTTCACATATTTGATTTATTAAAATACATACCCATCATATGCTATTCAAGTTTTGGGATCCTCAAACTGTTCTCCAAGTTACTTCAAAGGGAAAAAAGTAAATATTTCATATTAACCACATGTAGACAGCAAACCTCAGACATGGTTACTGCAGCTCATTCTTCAGCTGGGCTGTGAAATAGACCTGAACACTGACTACTCCATAGCAGCACACTCTAACCAGGGGTGGTGTAGAATCCCTTTTCAGAAACAAGCTGGAGTTGGCTATTCATAAGGCAACATATTGAAAACCAAGCATATTGGGGTTAACTTACTAAAGGGAAATAGGTTGTTCGCTTTGCAATTTTCCCTTAGCTTAGTGAATTAGGTGAAGCTCTGCTGACTTCCATCATATAATCATGTGACAGCAGAAATACAGTTTTTTTAAAGTTTCCTTCAATGTGGTTGAGTATTCTTTGCAAAGTGAATTTGTAAAGCATTCACTAAGCTAAGGGAAAATTCCCTAGCAAAGTGAATTGCCTATTTGCCTTTAGTGAATCATCCCCGGTGCCTCAAGGGAGACATTTATTTAAACAAAGATAATTCCTATGGAGGCACCCTGCCCATGAGAAGACCAGAGAGTCTAGAGCAGGGGTAGACAACTTAAGTACTTGTGGAACTACAAGTTAAATCAACACTTACAATTCATGAGCCTGCCTTTTGGACTTGCGACCTCTGGAACTGAGACTGGTTTATTGTGTTTTCAGGGTTTTCCACCATCTTCTGACAGGGAAATCGGTGCAGCTGTGGAATGACAACCTAATGGTGCTGATCTATGTGCAGACAAGGTGAGGTGAAGAGTGCCTGCACACTTAACTGAGTGAGGTGGATCCAATTATAGAATGGGCATACACAGCTCTTTAGGAACTGACAGTAATGTACATAACTCAATAAGCTCCTCACAATGCAGAATGTTTAAAAATGGAATTCCTAAAGATTATTTCCCAATTAATACGGTGGGAAACGTAATGCTCTCAATCAAATTAGGACATGCAGATCTGCATGTACCAATGCAATGGGGAAAGTTCTTGAATAGGCTTAGTCAGGAGAAGGTGTAAGTTCCGAAGGTCATACCATTCTGGACAAGACATCTATGGTTTCCTCTACTGGGGCTTCTCAGTTGTCAACAGCCTATAGAAATTGCTCTGCATCCTGACCTTCTGCCCCAAGGGTCAATGAATTATCTCTGCTCAGCAAGACTCCAATATTAGGTGAAAGGAAGTCTAATATTAGGTGAAAGAAAGTCTAATAAAGTCTATGGAAGAAATTATGAGAAATGTATACAATTTTCCATTGTGGTCAGAGTTGACATTAACAAACCAAATATGTATGATTTGCTGGAGATCCTCCAACTGGGCCCCAACAAGAGGCTTTGTCTGGCATAATTGAAAGTGCAGATTTCAGCTCTGGCAGCTGAATATCCAGTGAGCTACAAACAATCTTATCTGCTAGTTTGTCAGAACAATCAAAAAGCTGAGACCACTAAGGAAATCCAAATTCCCCAAGTGGGACTTGCCACTAGTTATGAAATTATCCCACCGATTCTTCAATGATTCCTATTGAAGAGTGGAATTTGTTGAATTTATCGCTTTAGGACACCTTTTTTTATTCAGATTGGCCTCAAGTAGAAAGGTTTCAGAAATCAAAGCATTAGACTCTAAAGAACCCTTTTTAACCTTTTTTTGTACAGGGTGGACCATATATTTATGTTAGATTTTCTTCCCAAAGTAACATTTGATTTCCAGGAGGTGACATTACCATCCTACCGAGGTGAACAATTTCAGCAACTCCATGGCTTGGATGTGGGTCAGTATTGCAGACCAAAACAAGTCTATGGAATCCTTCAGACTTTCAGAGCAGGTTTTCATAGTTGTGTATGGAACTAAAAACAGTGGGAAGTAGACATGTGCACTGCCAAAAAATTTGTTTCGTTTCGTTTTAAATTCGGATCTGTGTTATTTCGTTTTTCAGGATTCGGGTGTGAAAGTCAATTCGGATTCGGAATTCGGATTCGGACGAAATTCGGTAGCGTTAGCACGAACGTTCGTTTCGTTTTCTGGTCTTATTCGTTTCTTATTCGTTTCTTATTCGTTTCTTATTTGTTTCGTTCGTTTGCAGCAAAAGTGACATTTGAGGGGGAAAAAATATTTTTCTCCTTTTCTAATGTCACTTTGCTCCAACGAACGAAACGAATAAGAAACGAATAAGAAACGAATAAGAACAGAACACGAAACGAACGTTCGTACGAACGCTACCGAATTTCGGAAATGGAAATTCGGATTCGTTTGCATTCGTTATGTCTGTAATTCGGAATTCAGATACATCCGAATGTCCGAATTTCCGAAAATTCGTCCGAATTTCGATTCGGAACGAAACGAATCGCACATGTCTAGTGGGAAGGCAGCATCTACTACAACAATTGCATCATGGTTGGTAAATGTAACACAAGGAGCCTACAGGGCAAATGGCTGAGCATTAAGGGAGGTGACGACACATTCGACCAGAGGAATGGTCACATTGTGGGTATACTTCTGCAATGTGGCACTAGAGATCTCATGCAGGGCATAAGCATATCCTTATTTCTTACAATTGTGTTAAACCTAGCTCTCTAACCATAGTTGATTTTGGGAAGAGAGTGTTAGCAACCATTCATAGAATGAAGTAACATTTATAATTCTGGCATACCCTCCCTGTGTTTTTTAGCTACTTATTTCTAGACATGTGTGATTCGTTTTGTTCCGATTCAAAATTCGGACAAATTTTCGGAAATTCGGATACATCCAATCTCAGAATTTCCGAAAATTCGTCCGAATTTTGATTCGGAACAAAAAGATTTGCACATGTCTAGAAATAAGAAATGCCAAAATTCATTAGCGGTAGTCTGTACGAAATTTCGTTTGTGGACGAAATTTAGTTGCAGCAAAGTGACAGAGAAAAAAAATATATATTTTTTTATAGTCTGCAGAAGAGAGAGAAAAAAAAAACATGGGGTTCCCCCCCAATTCATACCAGACTACCAGACCCTTTAGGTCTGGTAGGAATGTTAGGAGGGACCCCCCCCCC
>NW_017307067.1:644774-649380 GCF_000935625.1 Nanorana parkeri | reverse complement strand
CCCCAAGTTAAAACAAAAAAAAAGTGCGTGGGGTTCTTCCCAAAATCCATACCAGGCCCTTTAGGTCTGGTCGGAATCTGGTTGAAAAAATCTGAGCACAGGCCTGGCAGGGCAGGAAAGGGAGGGGGGCGATCGAGTGCCCCCCTCCCTGCACCTTACCAGGCCACGTGCCCTCGGCAGTGGGAGGGTGTCCCCATGCCGATAGGGACAAGGGACTCTTCCCCACAACCCTGACCCGGTGGTTGCGGGAGTCTGCGGGCAAGGGGGCTTAATTGTATTGGGGTACCCCTTTAATTAGATGCCGCCCAGATGCTGCCCCCCCTTGTGAATGAGTAAGTGATATTTGTACCCCTAGTCATTCAGTAAAGGGTCAAATTCAATGTAAATAAACAAACCACAGTTTTTAAAAAAATACTTTAATTGAAAAAAAAAGAAGTACATTTTTGACTTCTTTTAATTTTTTAAAAAAATGGCTCCGTCGATGTAATCCAGCGTCAATCACGATGCACAAAGCCCGCAGACCCGCTGAAATGAAAAAAAGTCCCGCCGCACGATGACCGTCTGAACCCGATGAAAACTCGCCACAAAATTACATCTCCTATCCAATACCACATAGCATTCGGGATCTCCCAAACGCTATTCGTGAGCTCCCGAATGCCATTAACTGCCTCCGGGCCGGCTTGCCTGGCCAGGAAGGGGGTGTAAACACCTGGTCTTCAAGTGGTTAAAGGATTTTTTCTAAAAGTGTGGTTTGTTTATTGACTATGAATTTGAACCCTTTAGTGAATGAGTAGGGGTACAAGTACTCCTTACTTATTCACATGGGGGCGGCATCTGGGTGCCCCTTTAATTAAAGGGGTACCCTGATGCAAATAAGCCCCCTTGCCCGCAGACCCCCACAACCATCGGGTCAGGGTTGTGGGGAAGAGGCCCTTGTCCCCATCGGCATGGGAACACCCTCCCAATGCCGAGGGCACATAGCCTGGTAAGGTGCGGGGGCGCTCGATCACCCTCCTTTTCCTGCCCTGCTGGGCCTGTGCTTGGATCAAGGGTGTGGTAGGAATGTTAGGGGGGACCCAACGTTTTCCCCCCCATTTTGGGGGGCTGGGGCTCCCCCTTAAAATTCCTATCAGACCCCCACGCACTTTTTTGTTTTAACTTGGGGGGTCCCTACTAACATTCCTACCAGACCTAAAGGGTCTGGTATGATTTGGGGGGCGGACCTCACACTTTTTTTTCTCTTCTGCAGACTGTAAAAAAAATGTCACTTTGCTGCAAAGAAATTTCGTCCACAAATGAAATTTCGTACAGACTACTGCTAGCAAATTTCGCCCGAATCCCGCAACAAATTGACTTCCGGACCCGAATCCCAAAAAACGAAACGCAAAATTCGAATGAAAACAATACGAAACAAATTTTTTACCAGTGCACATGTCTATGTATTTCCCTTTTATGTGCTGCCAAGGAGCAGTCAAGGAAAAGGAAAATTTTATTAAAATACCTGCCTTAATTTCCTTTTACCGGCTAATTGCCTGGGCAGTAAGAGAACCCACCCAAGTTAAAGAGGGTAGTCACAGAACAGAGGGATTGTAGGCAGGCTCATATTTATGGCATCATAGTCCTATAGGGGTAGATGGGGGCAAAGCCTACATGCATGCGCTGCCATGGAGATTGGTAAGGAAAGGAAATTACAGTAAGTATTTAAATGCAATTTTCTATAATCTCTCCCTTTTAAGACACATGTGGGAACAGGTAAATAATGATATGACAAATCCTAGGATTTAATGAATGTTTGGAAAGAAAAGTAGACAGGTATGATTTAGATTTAGCTCATCCTGATTGCAGAAGGAATCTGTCTTAAAGGAAAGGTGCATGGTTTAACTACCTAGATAAAGTAATGTTTCTAAAGGCTGTCAGGGTCCAGATAATTTTGTTGTACAAAATTCAGTTGGGTGCAGCTATGTTTAGTAATTCTTTGCAATATCCAAGAAACAGTTCTGTTACATGTATTCCAATTATTTATTACATCGGTTGCTTTCCTGGAGTTTAGCTTAAACAAATGGTTATCTTCTGCTCCATAGCATTATTAGAAACAAAATTATACAATTCAGGTTCTCTACAATTTCTGTACAATACATTAAACAAATTGTGGTCCTATTAATTTACAGACAGGCTATTTAGAATCATGTTTTATATTTATGGTATGAGGTTTATTTATATTGTTAAATAATAGTTTAAATTGAATTTAACCCCTTCGTGACGGGAGACGTACACTGTACGTCCAGCCACAAAGGGACCAAATGACTCATCACGTACACTGTACGTGACGAGTTATTTGCTGCACTAGAAGGCTGCTAACCGCTGAGAATCAGCGGTTACCTTTCAGTAATAGATGTCTAACTATCTAGAGATCCATTACTGAAAGGGTTAACCTTTTTCAGACACCCGATACCTTAATATCGGGTGTCTGAGAGTCACAGCAAAGCAGACACACATGTCGGCTTTTGCCGGCATTCTGACAGCTCGTATAGATCGAGAGATATCTCTCTCAAGCTATACTGGCTTTTTTTTTTTTATCTTTTGACTTTCAAGAATAGATACAAAATGTTATGTATTAGACACATAATGTATCTATTCTTGAAAGTAGAATGTTTAAGTTTTCTGAAACATTCACTGACAGCTGAATCCTGAACTGCTGCAGGATCAGTGTCACTAACTTATTATCGGCTGTTCTGAAGTTTGAAGCAGCCTGATAATAAAAAAAATGTATTAATTTATCAAGCAGTAATAGTGAGATTAATTCACAATGACTGCCTGATATAATTAAATAAATAAAATTTGTCAGTATAAAAAAAGTGAAAAGTGTAAATAAATTTAAAAAAATAGTGAAAAGTGTAAAAAAATTAAAAATAAGGGACAAATAAATGAATGTATGTATTGCATTTTTTTTAGCTGTGCTGGTTTTGTTAAAAAAAAATACTACAAATCAAAACTGGGAAAAAAAGTTTTTTTTTACGTTTTTTCCTCTTTTTTTAATTTGTATTTGTCCTAAGTGAGGCGTTAGACACACATATGTGATATAAATATATAGCCCTATCTGTCCTCTAAAAAACAATATATAATATGTGTGGGTGCACTTTGTAAGAAAGTATATTACTGACGTGGAAGAATCACACAGCAAAAATGTCAAAAGTGTGTCAGTCATTTACGAACAGAAACCAAAAACAAGCTCAGTCATGAAGGGGTTAACTGAATTTTAGGTGCAACAGCAGCAGGCAGAAGAAAAGCAGTATAATTAATTTGTGTAACAGGGAGTTAAGATTTTTGCCCTATGAATGGCTAGAACTTTATCATAAATAATGTAAATATATTAATAATGCTAATTGAAGGATTCCCTGTCTTCAAGTGCGATATCAGCATTTATTGTGGTAATGAAGAGGTGCAGTGATGATGTATACATGCGCACATTTTCATGACTCACGATGCAGGCTTTCCTAATTTTTTGAAATAACTATTTATTAGGCCTGAAGCTTAAAAATGCAAAATTTTCTCCACTGGAAACACCAGGGTCGATTGGTATTCAGGCTGTAAACAGCTCTCCCCCTCCCTGTTGTTCATTGTAACACAATCAGTAAACACCGGCTCTGCCTTTGCACACAATACACTGTCCTGGGGAGGGGGGGTAAGGGGGGTGCCACTATGAATTCTAATTAGAATTAGAGCTTGCAAAACCCAGAGGCAGGAATTTTCATGAGAATATGAAGAGGAAAGCTAACAAAAAAGTCAGTTTGTGTGTTCAATACAGCGACTGCATAAGCCTGCTTTATGTACATTCAGTGTACATTGCTGGCCTATGTTTTTTTTTTTAAATACCTCTGCAAAGGTGGAAATGGGCATTAAGGCTGATAAAAAAGACAAAAATGTATGCAGCTCTGTAAGCCTTAATGAATCATTAAGTGTATTTTTTTCAATGCAGGCAGTTTAAGTACCTGCATTTTACCTGGTATCAGGTCCCTGTACAGCAGAGCCGGAGTGTGAGGGAAGGAAGCAGTACAAGGAACCAGTCGGTTAATGTGCTGACAAGAAGCAGGCTGATGAGAGAACAGCATGACAGTGAATTTAGCTTTCTCCTCTTACTGTCCTGTCTCATGCTGGAGGTGGGTCCAGGATGTCCTGGGCTGGGAGGAAGTGGTTTGAATGATGCTGGCCAGGTGGCGAGTCATTACATGCCGCCAGGCTTCCTTAATGGGATTTCCGGTATCGGTATTTGGTATCGGTGAGTACCAGAAAAAAATATCAGAATTTGTACTCGATACTGAAAAAATGGTATCGGTGCATCCCTAGTTCTTATATGTAAATTACTTTTTGTTCAGCAATGGTTATGCCATCTTGCCCAATATATTCATCAGCATTAATGAGAGGTGATAAAGGGATGCAACCATCTAAAGGAAATATTATAACCATTCCCTCATAGGAGGTTCTCTGTAGATGTATTTTTTGCATTCTTTGCCAGCATTAGGGACAGACACTGGGAATTGTATTCTTTGATATATATGTTTGTGGGGGACGGGATTGTATTGTTATAATATACATATATATATATATA
>NW_017307067.1:640622-644717 GCF_000935625.1 Nanorana parkeri | reverse complement strand
ATTTATTTATTCTATATGTATGCGTGTGTGGTGGGGGGGGAGGGGTATATTATTTTATATGTATATGGGTCGTTTTTGTTTATGTGTATGGGGGGGAGGGGTGTATTATTTTATATGTGCAGGGGGAGTATTTTTTATGTGTATGGGGGGAGTGTATTAGGCTCCATTCACACCTCTATCTTTACATGCGATTATGGATTCCTGCGTCATGAACTTGCGTTTTTCTGAAACAGGAATCACTAATCTGGTGTTTAAAAGCAGCAGCTGTCACCCTTTCAAGTTAATGATCAGGTGACAGCTGCTGCATTTAAACGCCTGCACACTGCATGTAATGATATGTGATATGATTACATTTGGTTAGGAATCAATCACTATCTCTGGACGCATCGATTGTGCATCCAGGGAGAGTGTTTTCTAATCACATGTAATCATATCACATACCATTACATGCGGTGTGCAGGCGTTGACAGGAGCTACTGTCATCTGATCAATAACTTAAATGGGTGACAGCTGCCGCTTGTAAAAGCCAGATTAGGGATTCCTGATGCAGTAAAATGCAAGTTCCTGATGCAGGAATCCCTAATCGCACCTAACCTACCGATACGAATGGGGCCTTATCGTGAGTATATTAGTGTCCGTAGTACCATACCGGATATAATTAAATTTTATTTTAAAGTATGACATTTTGCAAGCGGCCCTCATGGGAGAAAATAAATTGTCGAGTGGCCCCCGAGTAAATTGAGTTTGAAACCCCTGCTCTAAGCTGTTCAGCCAGCAAAGCTGATGGCAAGATGTCAAGAATACCTGGCCCTGTGCTGTGTGCACACAGGAGCTGGGGGATCTTCTGGAAAAGCTAGTAGACACACAGTTTTGCAAGCGTACATGCATGCACTATTTTTAGCTTGCAATTTCAAAGTGTGTGCCTTAAACCTGTCACAGATCCAGCAATGTTATCTTTTATGAAAAACATATCTCACTACGATCAGTAGATGCCAAAAAAGTCACTGAAATGTATATGCAAAGCTCCAATTTCCTGTAAAAAGTTGAACACGGTCCCACTCTTCTTCTCTCGATTGGTCAGTGAGACCACCCTATAAAAAAAGACTTGGAGGATGGAAGCAGGCAGAGGCAAGAAGAAAATTCAGCTGCCTATAACACTAAATCTACTGATCATTTTATATGCAGTTTTCAACAACACAATATTAAAAAGTTGGGGCTTTTAAGGTTTTGAAATCAGAAATAAATTTACATTATATCAATATATTTATTACAAAAAATAATAAAAATGAACATACATGCTAAAACAAATAAAAATCCCAGACCAACTAGGATATACAGTACTTTAGTAACAGCTTCCTGTATGATATATTTGTACTTGTACCTCAGCATGAGGATGAGACCAGTAAGTGTTACTGAACGACAGCATTGAAAAATCCAGTCTCCTGCCATGTCCAAAAGCGTTGTGCAGTGTGGCAGATCTGTGTAAATCCAAATCCTTTTTCAGGTAAAACGTTTAACCCCCTTATGTCTATTGTTCTGTGAGTTTTGCTTTGTCCTGAGTTCAACTATAAATGCAGTTACCTAATTACCAGAAAAGGCAATGACAATACCAGTAACATAAACTGATTCTAAGTTGAAATACATTCTTATATAATAATATTTAAATGAAAGAAACGAACAGCAGACAAAACAAGTACATAAAATGAGCTACAGAGACATTTTGTTTCATATGAGACTCTGATTTAATCATCAGCTGTTAACATTCTTTTAAGCAAATTAGTGGCAGTCTCATAGAAGAATGACCTTGACTGGAGTGGGATAGGAAGGGAATAATAACAGGTGATGAGAGATAAACGTGACATGCATTGTCGGGACAGTACGTGGCCTCACATGTCACTGTACAGTGCTGCTCAATATGTTGTCATCCTGGCATGATATTATGAAGAAAAAAGTTTGAACAAGCTCCAGGAGGTAAGTGGGCTAAAGGGGAGGTAAGGGAATAGACCGTGAATGCTTTGTCAGCATTGGGTACATATATGATCAATGCCCAAATTACTACATAGGCCAATCCCATGTGACTTTCCTCATCTTGAGAGAGGGAATCTAAGGCTGCAGATGCCGTATTGACTGTTTTTTAGCAGGACTAGATCTTCTTAGAGATGACAGAGCTCCCTTGCATTTAAAGGTTGAATCCCTTGCATTTAAAGGTTGAAACCACCCAATAAAAGGTGTCAGAGGTAAAAATCTAAGCCCAATTTTTAAATAGATTTGGCTGCCTGAGGTCCCACGCTTCCTGGGGGCAATGCTAAAAAAACTTGCACGCACACAAGTAAGCAATCCATGCCTTAAGTTCCTGGAAAACACGCTTTAGCACATGAACGTGCGCATACATGAACGTTTAGGTGCAACAGCGCATGTCTGTGAGCACGCAGAAACGCGCTCATTAGTGTACAGGTGCACGCTCATTAGCGTACACAGTATTTTATTTAAACAGCCATGAAGCCATGACCAAGTTGCTGAGTGGTCTTCAACTTGTCCCTGTGTGCCCTGTACTTTGTTCTTGTATCCTGACGTCCTGTGTATGAACCTGGCTTGTGACCAATTGACTTCGCCTCCTCCTCCTGATTCGGTACCTCTGCTCTCTGATCTCCTGTGTATGACCCTGGCTTACGTTTCCTGACCCTGCTCCTGATATGTGATTCAGCACCTCAAGATTCGGCTCCCTGTGTATGACCTCGGCTTGAACCTCCTCCTGGTCTGCCACTTTGTGGATCACTCCATCAGCATCCTGAGCAACAACATCCTGCCAGTGCTCCATTGGCCTCATACCCATTGCCTGCTCTGGTTTCAAGAGGTCCCAGTGTCATCTCGGTCCTGCAGATTCAGCAGCTGGTCCAACGCACTCAAGTGCCTCCTCAAGAACCGGCCAGCCACCAGTATCGGCGCTCTGTCCTTATATCCCCTGTCACTACTTCCAGAGGTGTGAGACAAGAGGTGCATGGGCAGCTCCCTTCTGAGCTGAGACTACAGTCAGGTACGTGATAGGACCTCAGACGGTTTGCTGTGGACCTCGCGGTGGCTGTCTTTGGCAGCCTTCTCCTTTACGTTGCCCGCAGAAACTGGCACAGTCATGGAGAGCCCCACACCCGCCCGTACAACCATAGAGAAACCCGGACGCAGCCCTGATGAGAATCAAATGCAGCCCTGGTGAAACTCGAACGCAGCCCTGTTGATACCCATAAGCAGCCCTGGTGAGACCTGAATGCAGCCTTGGTAAGACCCGAATGCAGCCCTGGTGAGACTGCATGCAACCCTGGTAAGACCACACAGCCCTGGTAAGACCGCACAGCCCTGGTGAAACCTGCACACAGCTCTGTTGAGACCGCACAGCCCTGGTGTGACCTGCACAGCCCAGGTGAGAACACATACATCCTACTGAAACCCTGCACAGCCCTGGTGACACCACACACAGCCCTGGTGAGACCACATCCTCCCAAAACCATGCACAGCCCAGGTGACACTGTGCAAAGCCCCAGTGAGACCACACAGCCCTGGTGTGACCTGCACAGCCCTGGTGAGACTCTACACATCCTCCAGAGACCCTGCACAGCCCTGGTGAGACCCTGCACAGCCTCCTGAGATGCCACACAGAGCTTCATACTATTCTGTATTGCTGTTTAATGGTTTGCTGGTATTTGTAGTCCTCTATAGCTGATGGTTTTCTGCATTGCTGTATAATGTATTGCTGGGATTTGTAGTCCTCTATTGCTGGTGGTATTCTGCATTGCTGTATAATGGATTGCTGGGATTTGCAGTCCTCTATAGTTTGTGGTATTCTGCATTGCTGTATAATGTATTGCTGGGATTTGTAGTCCTCTTTAGCTGGTGGTATTCTTCATTACTGTATAACATATTGCTGGTATTTGGAGTCCCTCTACAGCTTGGAGTCAGTGGCAGAACTACCAGGGTTGTAGCCAGGGCCGTCTTTAAGGCGGGGCAAAAGGGGCACTTGCCCGGGGCCCAATCATTGTTGTGGGGCCCTGCCCCCCATAAACTAGAGCTGGTGAAAGTTTGAAACGTTTCTGTACCAGCCGT
>NW_017307067.1:636425-640123 GCF_000935625.1 Nanorana parkeri | reverse complement strand
GTGTCATTATTGTTCTGTCCATCCCCTGGTGTCATTATTGTTCTGTCCATCCCCTGGTGTCATTATTGTTATGTCCGTCCCCTGGTGTCATTATTGTTCTGTCCGTCCCCTGGTGTCATTATTGTTCTGTCCGTCCCCTGGTGTCATTATTGTTATCTCCATCCCCCGGCTGTCATTATTGTTATGTCCGTCCCCAGTGTCATAATTGTTCTGTCCATCCCCTGGTGTCATTATTGTTCTGTCCTTCCCCCATTGTCATTATTGTTCTGTCCATCCCCCGTTGTCATTATTGTTCTGTCCATCCCCCGTTGTCATTATTGTTATGTCCATCCCCTGGTGTCATTATTGTTATGTCCAGGGAATAATGACACCAGGGGACATAATAATAATGACACCAGGGGACATAATAATAATGACTCCAGAGGACATAATAATAATAATAATGATAATGACACCAGGGGCACATAATAATAATAATAATGACACCAGCGGGACATAATAATAATAATGACACCAGGGGGGACATAATAATAATAATAATGACACAATAGGGGACATAATAATGACACGGGAGGGGGACGTAGTAATAATAATAATGACAACAGGGGGATATAATAATAATAATGACACTGGGGGGACATAATAATAATGACACGGGGGGGGGCGTAATAATAATAATAATAATAATGACAACAGGGGGATATAATAATAATAATAAAATTGTAGAAATGTCACCAGCACACCAGTCCTTTTAAGATAGCAAAAGCTTCATTTATTGAAGTTTTTTGTCATATGACCAAACTGGAGGGGACATAATAATAATGACACGGGGGGGACGTAGTAATAATAATAATGACAACAGGGGACATGCTCAGGTGTCATTATTATTATTGTTGCTATTCTATGCAGTGGTAGGTGGCGAATTATCCACATTTACAATGAGAGTAGAATTATGGGGAGAGTGAAATGCGCTCTTCCCCCTAGTTACTGAAGCTGCCACAGGTTGGCTCTCTTGATCGAGAACTGAGCGATCACATACCGCTGATCAGTCAGTTCCTGCACTCACTCTCTCTGCAGGGAGCGGTGACTGTCAGTCACGGCTCCTCGCAGGAATACCCCCCACTCCCCTCTCTGATCCTCCAACGCTGACTGGAGGGATGGATGGGGCGGACACAACCTCTAGAGAGGTAGAGTCAGCTGTCAATCAGGCGGTGGGGTAGATCTGGACAATATTTTTTGGATCCATCCCAGCTGCAGCGTGGCTCTGCTCTGTCAGCATATAGTGGGCAATATTGCATGGGGGGCATGGTGGGGGGCCCAAGAAAATGTTTGCCTGGGGTCCAATCAATATTAAAGACGGCCCTGGTTGTAGCTGTTGCCGCTGTGACTGGGCCCTGGTGCTCCACCACTGTCCTAAAATCATTAGTCTGTATTGTTTTAGAAAAACTGTCACATGACTCTAAAAAAGTATCGGTAATTGGTAACGGCGAGTCATTAAGGAAAATATCGGTACTTGTACTTGGTCTAGAAAAAATGTTATCGATGCTTCCCTAAAAAAAAGACCTTCCCTACATGAAAAAAAGACCTTCCCTACATGATCCAAAACTATAAAAAAAAAGGTGTGGTCTATACATGTATTTAATCCGTGGTTCAGAAGTCACATGTGGTTTTCAGCTACTTTTGATATGGCTCCTTTCCAATTGTCAGCACAAGTTTTGCATCTGTCTACCTGAGCAATTGCTGTATTAAAGGCTTTGCATAATCAAATAACTTTTTCTTTAGCTAAAACTTGTAAAACTAACAAGCTTAATGTATATCTAATGACAATTTCTGGTCTATTTGATTTAACTTTTTTTAAGTTCATATGTTCTAATCTGATTTATGTCTGTATACAATATTTGTTTTACAAATACATAAATGACATAGGATTCTCAAAACACTATGGGTGAGCTAAAAAGACAACACAGCAGAAGCAGCTCCCACTGCTGTCTCTCACATCTAAACATCCTACTAAGTTTTCTAAAAAGGAATGTGTCATTGCTCTGACACATTCTGTTCTGTGTATAAAGCTCCCCAATATTTTAAGCTTGGGGCAAAGGTGGGTACGAAAAGCAACGAAAAGACCTTAGAACGTTCCTGCTGCTGGCAGAAGAATATGTGCTATGTGAAAGGAAAACTGAGAAGCTTTTACAAATTTGCAAATTTGAGGGATGAGCGGCCACAACTTCAACTTACAAAGGTCAGTTAGGCTTGTTTTAAAGTTTATTTACTACTTGGGAAGAATATGGTAATTTTTTTATTGTCCATAGCCTGGGCTTTTAAGCAGACCCTTCAGTAAAATGCAAGGTCTACTTAAAATATGACCATCCCATAGTTAAAAAAAAAAGATAGGGAAAAAGCTAATAAACATCCTTACCTTTCCTCTGTCTGCCATACTGCAAGAGTGATGTGACGAGATACCATGGACGCTAAGTAGCCCAATTCTTGTAAAATTACACTACATCACAGTTCAAAAGTAATCTCACAAGATATGGGCTACTTAGCATTCCCTGGTACCTCGCCAGAAAGAGTCTGATCTCACCTTCTCCAAGGTGCTGGGGGCAGAAAATGGGGGAAATATAATTATATATAACAGGATTTTTGTACTTACTGTAACATCTGTTTCTTGGCAGTCATTCAGGGACACTGAATTCAGTTATTCAGAGACAAATGGGTTATACTGCCGCCTTCTTGAGGAATTGAACACTGGCAAACAAGAAAGTCCTTGGCCAACCAGGTATAACCCCTCTCACTCCCATCATCTAGAAAAACAGTATTAAGAGTAGAGCACAAACACTGCAGGGTGAGACCTGTGTCTCTTGATGAACTCCAAGGAATGGATTTCATGGTAAGTAAAACATTTTTTATAAATATTTGAAGAACATACAAGTATATGTGCATTAAAAGTGTACTTATCATTTAATATGCAGGTACTAGTATATTTAAAATAATTTATATATTGCTAAAAAAAAAGTTGTCCCGTGGTATCCAAAACATTAGAGACAATGGTGTATTATGGCCTGTATTTCAACATTATTCTGGCATTTCCAGAGCTGTGTAACTCACTATAACATAACTGCAATTTAAACCTGACCCTTTACATATTAGTGTTGATTAGTGTTGAAATGTTGTATATTACATTACATGAAGGAGATTGTTAACATGTTTTACAAGCATTCACAGGGGTCATAACAAGTACAAACATGCTTAACTGGAGACACATTACCTCCCATTACCAGCACCAGTTACAGTCAGTGCATAATGACAAGCACAGTGGACAGTGCAGAGAGATCTGCAATGTCCTCTGTGCATTACGCATACTTACAAAACATCTCAACCACTGGAGCCACTTGCTACAAATTGTTCCTTTTTCTAGAGTGTATGTAAAGCCAATTACTTTTTACTTTTGGATAATTGGTGAAGGATTTACTCTACTGTCTGTTTCTCCACTAGATAGATTCAGTTCTGTTTGTCCAAGTGGCTATTATTACCAGATCAGAAAGTGATGAGAAATCCAAAGTTTTACAGTTGTCGCTATAGCAGGAGATGGGGCACCCCAATTGGGGCACCTGTTGTGGTAACAACTAAGAGGAAAATTTCCCTCACTTTGTAGAGATTTGCTCTCATTTACTGTTACCTTCACTCTCCCTCAATGCCCC
>NW_017307067.1:626944-636399 GCF_000935625.1 Nanorana parkeri | reverse complement strand
CCCCCCCCCTCCCCCTTCCCCCTATCTGTCCCCCATTTTCTTTTCTTTTTTTTCTCCTCATTTTAGCTTTCCTCCTTTAGCCCTCAATGCCATGTCTCAAATTATCTTTGCATTGGAGCCCTTGGCAGTTAATCATTATAGTTTCATGCTTCAGAGGGCTGCGCTCCATTTAGGACTCTGCTTTTACTATTGTGTACATTGGACAAGGTTGTGACTGGCACTATGGTTTCTAGTGCTGTACTTTGCTTGTTATGGTTTATACTTTTTGTTCTTGTAAAATAAAGAATTTTTTAAAAAGACAGGGATTTTAACTCTTCTATACTTTATCCAAAATTTAAAAAGGATTTTATCATTACATACACTTTAAATGTTAATACGCACACAATTTATGTATACGTTGTAAAGTAGTGTGTTTATGACTAGGGATGATGTTCAGATTCGCCACTATCATGGGTTCACATTGGATCCAGTGGGTTTGAAATTGATAGTCCTGGCACATTAATGTAGAAACTCACCAGACCAACTATAATGCATTGCCTAACCTTTCAAGTGTGGTCTGCAGTGTTTCAATGGCCAGTATTGAGCTAGGCATTCTTTTGTGCCAGCTCCCTCAAAATATAAATCTGGGTTCCCCACAGCCATGTGTCAGTGTGTGTTGGAGTAGTTTAGGAAGAGCTGAGAGTCTGTGTAGAGAGAAATAGTTGTTATATGGTGCTATATTGTGCTATATTGCTCCAAATTACCATGAGTTGTAGTGTGGTGGGCTGCATAATTTTGTGTACCCTCTATGTTCACAGTTCAGAGACACAACAGTCCTTTTTAGTCCTTTTTGTGTGTCAACAACTGTAGTTGCTGCTTAGCTTGGCGGACCCCTCTTTGCAGGACATTTGGTGTTGTTTACTGGGGTTTTTCTTTTCTTTTATTTCACATTGATCCATATTTTTTATTTTCTGCTAGATTTAAAAAAATGGGTTTGGGCTCAGTGTTTCAGGAATAATTGTTTTGTGGGCAAGGTATATTTTGTTTTAATTTGCTATAGCCTTCTTATTTTTTTCCAAAGTGCACAAGGTACACTTATTGCTGACACAGACATAGCTGGTGTTGGCAGCCTGTCACCACATACTTGTGAAGTAAAGTAGTGTGCACCAAAGCATCACATATGTATTGCCACTATTGATATAGCTGCCACTAAATTTAAGCAATTACCTAGAAATATCAGACAAGCCTAAAGTGAGAGGCAGAAAACACAGAGGTTCTAAACACGTTCTAAACACAGGGGTAGTAGGGGGCAAGTAGGTTCTGCAGGACAAAGTGGTGGTGAGGCTGCACCATCTAGAGGCAGGGTATGTCTGCCTTTTCTATCTATGCTGTGTGCTGTGCTATACAAGAGGTAGTTGTGTGGCTGAAATAGCATTCCTCTTCTCCCACTTCTTCTGCTAATCCTGCCATAGCTCCACAAACTGGAAATTAACAGTTGGCAGAATTATTTGATCACACAATCGCTGACTTGTTGTAGGAGGATGATTGGTCATGTGCAAGCATTGCTCCTTGAGGATGAGAAAGATGGAGGGGACATCAGGAAAGAAACAGCAAGTAGCAATGATGTTCCAGCAGCTGGAGCTTGCTGCACAGTGGGGATGAGGAGGGGGTGGAAGATGAGGTGTTGGACCATCCAAGTGGAGAGGAGGAAAGTTCTGAAGGAGAGGCAGAACAGCAGCGAGGGAGGCTTTTGTCCAGGGGCAGCTTGCACAAGACTGGAGGAAGTAACCATCCTAATCCATCTAGTGGCACTGCCCCATAGGAACAGCCCACTGCTATCCAAAGGGCTAGTGCACATAGATCTGGAGTTGGCCCTTTTTTTAAAGTATCTGCAGCACTGTTGCACCACAAAATCTTGGTGGGAGCAGCACCTCAAAGTCGGTAAAAAAAACTGTGCTCCTCTTCCTCTTTGTTTCTAGAGAGCAGTCTCACAAAGAATTCAGAAGCTTAGGATACTCCATGTCGAGAAGGAAAAAGGGTAACGGCGCTATGCTGAAGAGGAAAATCTGCAGAATAATCCTACCCCAACCATGCTGTCTCCAGCAGCATCCTTCCTAAGAATCCTAAGGCAGGTGTCTCTTCTCTAGATGCTGGAGCGTAAAAAAATGCCCCCAAATCAACCCCATGCCCAGCATCATAAAGTTAGCTTGGCAAATCTGTTGGTTTTGCAGCTGCTTGTATTCTAGTTCGATGAATCATCCCCACTTCTGCAAGTTTATACCCTGGGCTACACCACAGCGGCAGGTACCCAGCAGAAGGCCATACCTGCTCTGCATCGGCATGTACAATGCAATGTGTCTGTGTCACTGGACCACATGCCTGCAGTCATGTGTACCCTGCTGCTGACAGTGTGGTTCAGCAACATAGACACATTGCATTTCACATGCTGGTGAAGGACAGAGCGGCCAGGCCTCCTGCAGGCAGCATTCACAGGGAGCCTCTGAACCATATGACTGTTGACTACATTGGGTCCAGGACTCATGCCAACAGTAGTAAGTACCCCATTGACTTTTTTATGAACAGGCTGGACCGCAGTATGTGTTGGTATGTGTCTTGCTCACCCTGCAGCCAGTGTGCTGCCTGAGATTGCCTTCAACGCAGCAGGAGCTTTTGTTATAGAGAGGTGAAATTCCCTGTCCCCTGACAATGTGGACCAGCTCATTTTCATTAAAATTAAACAGTTGATGTTTAGCAAGGACTAGAAAACCTGCTCCTGGTCTACTCCGGTGCCCAGACAATGTAAAAGTTCCTGCAGCTGGACCTCAGTTGTCAAACTTCTAATGTTTGCTGCAATAGAAATTATGCATTGCTCCTCTGGCACTCAAAAATAATTGTGGATTTTGTTTCTCACATAAAACACTCTTATGTTTATTTCAAGATAAACCTTGACACATCTCTCCCCCTTACATTGCAGCCTTACCAAGCTTCTTGCATGCTGTCCAGCCAAAGAATATCTGTGGCTATTGTCGCTCATATAATACACTTTCTATATTATTACAGGATAAACCCTGCCTGGCCTTATTCTATTTTCTGCCTATTTAAATGCTCATGTACTGTCCTGATGCTATCCAGTTTCTAACAAACACATATCTGAAGTCTACATTTTTAATATTTTGGAAACAATCCGGGGTAGGGAGATGGGATGGGGTTCAGGTAATGTGGGGATATGGTTCTGAAGTATTTTTGTGCACTTTGTTATGACATCTTATTAAACCTTTCAGTTAATGCAGCGTGGTTCTGTGAGAAAAAGCTCACAAACGTTACTAACAAACTGTTTTGCCACTGGCCAATTTCTACGAAGTTGAGGGCTTTAGCTTTATTTTTGTAAGAGTAAACTTCCCTATAGCTTTTAGAATTGTTGTGACTAAAAATGACTTTCTTTTCAAGTTGAAATGAATCAGATTGGAGTTTTCTTGCTGTATTTAGGCCAAACTAAATGTAAGTATTAAAAAAATCAATCACACATGCACAATATGTGATGCCAGAATACAGTGATTAAAGCTGTCTGTGAAAATCGTAACACCACATACAGCTTAGTGCCCTGCAAATTCAGGATCGGATTAATCTCCCGCAAATCGAGCCTAAGCATACTACCCATCCCTTTTTCTTACCATGCAATAAGGCATCAACTTACTATGGCATTAAGCAGATTCCCATCACCAGGATAGATTTTTACTAAACTACAATATTAAATAGTGTCTGGTAATGTTTTATTGTGTAATTATCCATTAGACCCTTATCATCCTTCTTCACAGGGTCATAAATTATTCTAGAAAATATATAACCTCAGAGATTAAAGAATGCAAATTAAGGGTGGTCCATGTAGCAGCCACTCAAAATTTAGACTCTCAGGTTCCAGCTGTTCTTTTCCATGGCAAAGTTGAATCCGATTTATTGCTCTGGAACAATAATTATTTCAGAATTTTAGACAAGTTAAGTCCATAACACCTTTATATTTTTTTTAAAATATAGTATAAGCAGAAATGTTACCCTTAAAGCTTAAGACTATGGTTTTACTCTTAACACTCTACTGTATAAAGACACTTTTCGGCTCCATTTAACCATACCTGTATTTCACCCAAGGATCACATCTTTGCATTGTGGAAAGGAATGCGTAAATTAGTGCATTGTGGAGCCATTCATTTTGAATGGCACCCCAACACACTAGGCAACGGACCAACACTCCCTACTGAGCAATATCATTAGTTTTGTTACCAAAAAAGGTCCAGGTATAGTTTGCGTGCGTGCGTGCGTGCGTGAATGGTCTGCCTTAGTGCAACTTGCATTAATGTGTAATGTAGTCTTTATTGGAAGCCCATGGGACAAGATGGCAATGCTAGAGCACAATTGTGAGAAAGGAACTAAGCGCTGTCACTGTATAACAAGAAGTACCTGAAGTAGGACCTTCATTGCAGTATCACCGGGTATTATTTTATTGAAAGCTACAGTTTTACAAATAATGAAAACAACTTTTGAATTTACATTAACATGTTAAAGCTATTATAAGATTTCAGTGTTTGGGTAACATATACTTTAAATGAGGTATGAAGCTGATCATGTGTATGGCTGTATTTATCATGCTATGCACACAAGTCAACTTTCATTGAAAAAGTTCTTGTTAAACATTACCCCAGAAGAAGTTTATTCTTCAATCGTGAAACCAGCCACAGGTACATACCATAGCACAATAACAACCCCAGTGAACTGAATACATTTCATTGCAATGGAATGGAGACAAGCATGTTCACAATAAGTCAATCACAAGTCTGATATGTTTGATTTTCCCTTTCACCTCTATGTATTTCTTTATTTACAGAGAAAATATATTGCTCAACTGCAATGTCCTATGATAGAATTAAATAGTTGGAAACAATGTTTGGTATTTGTAGTTTTAGTTCTGTGCTTGTATCAGAGTGATAAAAAAGGTGTGTGGCTCCTTTTGACAGATCACAGCTTTCCTGGTAGGTAGCCTTAAAGTGACCCTGTCACTTACTCTACAATAAACATAAAACTAGCCTGCAAGGGAAGAAGAGAAATACTCACCATTCCAAGAGACTGTGGGGTCTATTCACAAAGCTGCCGAGGGCAGCCGAGTGAATGACCGATCAGAAGTGAAGTGAGCCGAACACTGTTCGGCTATTCACTTCAGGCTGGTACGGCTGATTTCAGCCGTACATCGGCTTGCTTCGTGTGGCTTCGGATCAGCCGAACATGCACAGCATGTTCGGCTGACCCGAAGTGCAGAAGGAGTTCGACTCAGCCGATCCAACATCTGGATCGGCTGAGCCGAACCTCCGACAGGCTTCACACTTCTGTTCGGGCTATTCTGAAAGATCCCGAACAGCAGTGAGAGAAAAGCCGAATGCCGCCAAGCGGCATTTGGCTCGGCTGTTCTGCTCGGTCCCTCAGAGGCACCGAGCAGAACAGAAAAAGAGTGAAAAAAGTAGAAAAAAGTAAATAGAAAACAATTGTGCTGAGCTACCAGTGACAGCTAGCTCCGCCCAATAGTTCCCTATTGTCCGGCGGCTCTGCTGCTGTTAAAAAAAAAATTAAAAAAATCTCCCGGGAGCTCTGTACCTTCGGGCTATTGTGAACCGAAGGGGTCCTGGGGCCGAAGCTAGCCGAAGGATCGGCCGAAGCTACGGCCAGATCCTTCGGCAGCTTTGTGAATAGACCCCTGTGTGTTAACACTTTGCTCTGGGCACCACTGCTATCGGACACTTCTGAGTTTGTTAGAAAGCATGCCCCTGGCTGGCCGCTATGTGACCACTGTCTTCCATTGTATAGTGAAGGGAGCTTTGCAAGAGAGAGAAGCGTAAGCACATCACCCCATGGAAAGGTGAGTATTCATCCTCTTTTTTTGCAGGCTACTTTGAAGTGTATTTTACTTAGTAAGTGACACAGGTAAACTTAAAGAAGAACTTTGGGCAAATAAAGTCTTAACTCTTGCAGTGGGGCTACTCCGCACTGCAGGGTTAAGTGCTTTTTTTGTCTATGGAGCTAAAATAACAGAGTTATACTCACCCAAACCACAATCCTGGCTGGCTGATAGACCATTACCTGTGTCTTCCTTTGCTCTAAGGTCCTGTAAATCATACAGTGTATAGGACATGAGGATGCCGAGGCACATTCCATCTCTGGAGCGAAGAAGGAGACAGGCTAAAAGGACCAGCCTAGGAGCCTGCCAGGATCATGGTTTGGGTGAGTATAACTATATAGCTCTCTAGACAAAGTGAGCACTTAACCTTTGCAGTGCAGGGGTAGCCTCACTGCAAGGTTTAAGATTTTTTTTGCCGAGTATAAAATTCATTTCAGTACAGCGCTGCATGACGGAATAAATGTCAGTTAAAGTACCGCAGCGCTGAATACTGAAAAATGGCCTGGATGGGAAGGGGGTTTAACACCGCGGATGTCAACTGGTTAAAGAACAGGTTTACTTTAGAATAAAAACTCCTAAGCCCCCTTAACTGATCTTAGCTCAAACCCCCACCTCAGGTACCTAGCAAAAGTGTGGGTTACCTCTTTCCTGATGTAGTTAACTATTTCTAAAGGTGCCAGCCTCCTGCAGTGTTTACAACCATGCACAATCTTTCTATAACCTTAATGGGGTCTTATGCGCATTCAAGTCTATGGGAAGTTACTACACAGGCACTCGCATTGGACAAGGTAGGCACCTGGATGGGGGGGATATGAGGCATACAATAGGTTAGTAGACTAAGAGGTGGGGGTGCTAGGAAGATTTTATACTAAAGTAAATCTTCCCCTTAAACCAGTATTAAAATCTCTTTTTTTTTTTTACATATATCTACTAGTAGCGAGCAGTAGATATATGCAAAAACATTTTTAAAATTAAAAAAGTTACCAAATAGGTAAAAACTTACCTGTGTCTCTGCCGCTCTCTCCTGGCTACAGTACACAGGCCTTGAATGGCTGTGCAGGAGAGATCACCGGACGGGGAGAGGAGGAGAGCTACAGTGAGTGAAAGCATGCAGCAATGAGAGTGCATGCCGGACAGACTCCATGGGACAGGAAGAGAGAGGCACCAGCGCTGGAGGGAATGCTGAAAACTACTGGAAGGAAGAATATAATTGAATCAAGAAGCATCATTTAAGGTAAGCCCTTAAAGCAACTTTGGGGGGGGCGGAATTGTGAGTTTAATGTCACTTTAAGTTTTTGCAGTTGCAATGACTGGGCCAGATCTATGAAAGTGTTGGACCCCACTTATAGGTTTTATATTGAACTTTTGCAATTATAAGTTAAAATTACTAACCTAAAGTTTGAGAAAAGCAACACTTTCTGTAAACAGCAATCTGTTAATCATGGGTTCAGTTGTAGGTTTGATTGACCAAATTATCACTAAGGACAGCTTCACATGCGTACATCAATGTGCATTATCATGAACACTAAAACAAGGTCAAACAATGCGCTGTGAATTGTTCTCCTCCTGTGCTGGACTAGCCAGAATTCACAATGTTCAAAGATGGTGTATGCATGGTCTGTAATAGGATGTTACAAAGAGTCTCTATCAAATGAAAAAATATAAAACCAAAACATGAAGTCAGATGTAATCTTAAACATGCAGCAGAAATCTGCAAGCAAATGGCAGCAGAACTTTGAGTAACCCAAGAATTCCACACTTAGAAAAGGACATTTACACAAACAGGAAAAGTATATCTTGAGTTATAACAGATATTCCATGACTGAGGAACAGAGAAGGACAAAGCAACAAATCTTCTGAAAACTAGACCCACACAGGCTGTTTTGCAACGTTTTTACTTATACAAAGAACTTTAACTTGACACTAAACTCAAGTTTAAATCTTAAAAATACGTTCAAGTACCCTAACTATTAACAAAAATTTTTCTTATTTGTGTATCACTCGGCTGTAGATCCTCAAATCATCTCTGAATTGGTGCTGACACTGTCCTTCCTTCTGGAGGGAGGCTAATTTTGTTCCCCATGGTCCCTGTGTGTGATGTAAAGTAGCCACGGCTCCAAGCTCGCTGCCAAGATGGACTACAATCTCATGTTTAGTTTACTCATTCGTATTGAAATGATAGTCTATCACAGGAGTGAGCTTGGAGCGGTGACTACTTTACTAAACATACATCGATCATAGGGAAGAAAAGTAGCCACCCTCAGGAAGGAAGTTTAGTGTCACTTTAAGCAGATGCATCCCCAGATGACCAAGGAGCATGCAGTATGTTATTAAAATAGGGGAAAAGCTTTCTTCTGCATCAAGACCAGGTGCAAAACAAAATATGCATGAACTGAACATGACTAACAATTTTGTGGCAGCAAAGAAATTACACCAATAGATCTATGAAACCAGTGTAGTGGTGTACTCTGACTATTAACTACTGGAAGCTATTCTGTCCAAAACTATTAACTGAACTCCCCCAAGACTACAAAGAATGTTGCTTCTTGTACAGAAATATGACTTGACTAGAACATAATGTACGCCCCTGAAAAACTGATGGGTAATTGCGTTCTTCAGAACAGCTGACCTATAAGCATGAATAACTGAACATTCTGACGAGAAAGTAGTTTACACAATTTAGAAACACAATAACTCCTGAACTGTTATAAGTTTTAAGAAAACACAGAAGGAGCTGCATGGGAAAAACTGATATTGTTGGAAATTAAAAGAAAAAACGCCTCTCGAATTTTAGCTGTTGTAATATTAATTCTCTCTCTCTACTTCTTCAGAAGATAGGACTGCAATCCCAAAAAGGTGCACTCTAAACAAACATGTTTTATGCAACACACAACTGCAGCCAAAATACTTTTTTAGTTTTCATTAGAGCTGTGGAGGGTTAGAATCTGTATGAAGTTTTTGAATAATGTCTGCGTCCCTATATAGGGGGTTTCTCTTCCTGTATTGTCTGAGATCTTGGACATGAAGTGAGGGAAACTCTTCAACAAAGGAAAACACAGGAACAGAGATCTAAACCTTCAGATTCTGGTAGAAATTATTTTTCATTGCAATCTCTGTCTATGTTGGGGGGGTTTTCTATCTGTTCTGTCACATAGACAGAAATTGGGGAGAAAACGCATCAAGAGGGACACAGATAGAAATAAAATATAGACAAAGGTTCTAGTCATTCCCCATTGTATCCCAAACTAGAAAATAACATCTGGCTGCTGTTGAGGTTTAATGTGTTGTAAATGAGTAAACTGCCATTAAGAAGTTAATCTCAACAAACAAGGCAATTAATAATCCCCAGTATGATTTTCCCCCGGCTTCTTCAATTTGTGAGGGAATCGGGGAAATCTCTTCAAAGGTATCCAGAGATTCTAACTGTTCCCCACTTTTTCCAAAACTAAACAAAATATTGGCTGTGGGTCCACATTAACAGCAGTAAAAAGCTTACAATATTTAAAGCCCAAGTTAACACCCCCCCCCCCCCATCCCC
>NW_017307067.1:570903-626835 GCF_000935625.1 Nanorana parkeri | reverse complement strand
CCTCCCCCTTTAATCCTTACAGGCAGTATTTTATGTTATTTTTATACTCATATTTTAAAGATGTCTTTAGTTTGGTCATGTGATGCTATAAGGTCCTCGTCATCTCTTCTATGGGCTGGGTGTCGCTGTCATGATGATGTTATTGCTGCTGTTTGCCCAATTTAACACTGAATGCAGGGCACAACGGTGACATCCTGTCATGGGACGGACCCATAATGCTCTGCACTCACAGTATGTCTTTAGTCCTCCAGGATGAATGAGATTGGTCCTCATTCAATCCAGAAAACTGAAGACATCTAGTGGTGAAAATAGAATACTGCAGGGGACAGTGCTGGAGAGAGGAGGTGAGTATTGCAGCCTTTTATTTATTTATTTATTTATTTTTACACTTGCTAGAGAAAATTTTAAAAAGGCGTTAAAAGAGTAATAAACTATGCAATAATGTTTGTGAATTTACTTTTACATGCAAAATACCATGCAAATCAATAAAACAATGTATGTGGTAAATTCAGCTCACCCTAAAGTCTAGTTTTGATTGTAAAATATAAATACCACTTGTAAAACACATTGCTTTGCTCTAATACCAGCATTTTTTGTACAAAACAAACAATATGGCCATTTCGCTGCTTTATAAATGCACTTTATAGTAATGACAATATATTTAAAGAGCCAGCACTGAGACTGAAACACTTCACAAGTCCCATCACGAAATACATTACATAACATTACAAATTACCTCACTTTACAAGACCAGAGACACTTAAAGCTCAACTCCAACCAAAATGTGTTAAAGTAGGGAAGTGTTAGAGCTTCTGTAACATTTTTATTGCTCTCTGTGTGCCCACCGAGCATAATTTTAATCACTTTCATACACAACGTGTTATGTGGACAGTGAAGGAGAGGGAAATTCCACATCGAAAAATAGATGGCAATAAAAATCTAACAAAGGTACCAGCCTCTCCACACTCTACTAAAAGAAATGTGTAAAATGTTCACTATGTCTCTAGTGGGAAAATGTTCCCTCATTTTCTGCCCCAGTGACATGGACATCAATAATAACTTTAGAAGGATCTTAACCATTCACCTCTAAATCCAAAATAAAAATATGAAAAAACAGCTGGACTTGGGCTTTATAGGATCAGACAACCCAAACCTAACGTTTCATATATGATGGATGATAATGTCTTGAATCAAACAATGTCTTTTTATGTACCTGTCCTTAAAGTCTTGCTATGTAATTTCACCCCTTCTTCTGCATTCACTATAATGTATTATAATGATATACAATGCAATATAACTGTAGCCCTGGCTGGTGGCCCCTTTAAACCGCGCATCAAGCTGTTGCACTCCGGCTGCAGTTTATCTCTCCCTCCTTGAAGGTGATTGACAAAAATTGGTTGGCCACTGTGCCAACAGGTCTCAGAATTGTGGGGAGAGCAGGCTGGTTGTGCCGTGTGGACAGAGCTATGGGGTGCAGTGGCGTAGACCCAGGCGGTCGCTATGGGGCCCGGGGCACAGTGCCGCCCGGCCAGATGCCGTGCGGGCCGCCTGGGTCGCTATGGGATCTTCTGCTGCTGGCTTTCACTGGCGTCTGAAGACGAATATGCCGCTGTTCAGATCATCTGTGCAGCGGCGCGTTCGTCTCCACAATCAATGAGAGCCAGCAGCAGCAGGGGAGCAGGCTGGACCCGGTGTTCTAACAACGTCGCGAGCCTCTGATGTCACCGGCAGTGGAGGAGGAGGCGGGCCCGTTGACGAAGAAGGAGGCGGGCCCGGCGACGGAGGAGGTAAGGAGTGCGACCAGCCCACCTAAGGGTGATCCTGCAGAGCCCACCATAGAGAGTCTATGGTGGGCTCTGCAGGGTCACCCTCATGTGGGATCTCGAGTGGGCTCTGCAAGGGGTATAACTAGAAATCACGGGGCCCCATACAAAATTTTGCTATGGGGCCCTGTGATTTCTAGTTACGCCCCTGATGGGGTGTCTATTCAAAGAGTGCAGGCTGTGCTGCTGAGGGAGCCAGGCTGAAGAGAAAGTAATACCCTCTAGGCACTAGGAGACAGGTCGCCTGAGATCCAGTACCCTTTCTAGGACACAAGCCAGTAGAGAGAGCTGGCTTAGGAGGGAAATCCAGCATTTTGCAGGCTGCCTTTCACTTGAACTTGCCCCAGCAGTCTTGCAGCTTACATTCTTCACTGGCCACCTACTAGCCAGAGGTGCTGTGGACTACCTTCAAACTGCCTACATCCAGTCTATAGAAGTCACCACCAGGAGAAGAACTGCTGTGTGGAGAACATCCACACTGCACTTTGGTGGTGAGAGGCATTTGGTCACTCTGGCCCTAACAAAATCCATTCACATTATTATCCATTCTGGTGTGTCAGTGATTGTTGGGTCCAGGTCAATGTAAAGTTAAAGTAACTTATTCAGCAACATTACAAGTCTGCATGAATATATTTCTGAAATGTCACAATATAAAGCAAGCATAGGAGACAAATAGGTAAGATCGGAGGTAAATGCAGTTAAGAACTTTAGAGCCACCATAATTCTTTTGATTGTGTCATCTCTGAGTAGGCATATCCGTCCTGAAAGTAAATGCTGACCCTGGATAATGCCTGAACAAAGCTGGCTCCATACTTCTGGAGAAAAAAAAGCAGATGATGGCATTGTTAGAGAGAGTAATGTGGTCTCTGAGAGAGTTATTTAATACCTGGAAGTGTTATGCCTTATTCACACTGTCAACTTGCGTTTTTATGTAGAGACCTAGCAAAACAAATGACAAACGCACTCAACAATTCGTCACCAGCTATACAGTAAGGTGCACACGAAATGGGCTTTGAACAGTAAAACAGTAGAAAGGTATCATGGCACACTCACAACCAGCATGTAAAACAACTTGTCTCACCACTAAGGTTAATAACAGAGGTTTGGATACACATCTTCTGCAGAAAATGTGAAAGCCGCACAGCCGCATCCAAACCTCTGTTATTAACCTGGATCCCTTGTGTGTCCCTGTGCCTTTAAGGAGGTTGGGCTTCCTCCTGACAAACCTGCACCCAATTTGAAATCTTCTGCCCCCATGTGCTCCAAGATGGAGACTCTCATAGTTTAGAGTTAGGACCGCACTATAAGAGGTGCCTTGGCGCGGCTGTGCGGCTTTCACATTTTCTGCAGAAGATGGGTATCTAAACCTCTGTTATTAACCTTAGCGGTGAGACAAGTTGTTTTACATGCTGGTTGTGAGTGTGCCATGATACCTTTCTACTGTTTTTATGTAGAGATCTGTCTGCAAAATCTGTCAGGCTAAATGCTTCTTTTATGCTTTTAGATGACACACATTCAGGCGTGCTTCCACGCATATGCTTTTACATTTCAGCAAATAGACGCGTCTTGTGTTTACATGCATTTACACACGTTTACATTCGTTTACATTAAAAACTGAGCTCATGATATTTCCTCTCACCCATGCACCTTCCCCCAACTTTTCCATTGAGATTGACAGCACAGCTATCCATCCCTCCCCCCATGCCAACGTGCCAGGAGTCATCCTTGACTTGGACCTCACCTTTCTGCTCCACATCCAATCACTATCCAAATTCTGCCACCTTCGTAACATCTCCAAAAAATACCCCTTCCTAACGAAAGATACCAAAAAGCTGCTCATCCACTTACTTGGTATCTCTCGTCTTGACTATTGCAACTCCCTCCTCATTGGTCTACCACTACACAGGCTATCCTCTCTTCAGTCTATCATGAATGCTGCTGCTAGACTCATTCACTTAACCAACCGCTCAGTGTCTTTGGGCGTGTCAGTCCTTTGGGCGACTGGAAGCCAGTGGAGGGATTGGCAGAGGGTGGCTCTGCCAAACCCTTCACTGGCTTCCAGTCGCCAAAAGGATAAAATTCTAAATATTAACAACCACTTGCAAAATCATCCACAACTCTGCCCTGGCTATATCTCAAACCTCGTCTCAAAATATCACCCTAATTGTCCCCTCTGCTCTTCCAAAGACCTTGTGCTCTCTAGCTCCCTCATTGACTCCTCCCATGCTCGCCTCCAGGATTTCTCTAGAATCTCTCCCTTCCTCTGAAACTGCTTACCCCAACGTCTCTGTCTATCTCCTACTCTGACCGCCTTTAGGCGATCACTAATGACTCAACTCTTCAGGGAAGCCTATACTGCCTCAACTTAACAACTGGACTATTACTTTCTCTATTAATTCATCCCCACACAGCTACATCCTCATGTATCACTTGCCTCTTCCTTTTAGATTGTAAGCCCTCACGGGCAGGGCACTCCTTACCATCTTGTCTTGTATTGTGATTGTAATGTCTTTCTTATATTGTAAAGTGCTGCGCAAACTGTAGGCGCAATATAAATCCTGTATAATAATAATACATTAATTTTGGTGCGTTTCGAAGCTATAATTGTTTCCTGGACGCATCTGACTTCTATTTTTCCTAAACGCAGCTAAACTGACAACATTTAAAAGCATCTAAACGCAAGGTGTGAATGGATCCATTGGAAATTATTAGATGCATTTATATGCATTTAGAAAACCATTTAAAAAAGCACCTAATCGCACCCTAGTGTGAATGGGGCCTTATAATTACAAATTAATTATCATGCATGTACCTTACATAGACAAATTATATCTTATATTGGGTCAGCTTGAAATATACAGAAAGGGAGAGTGAGCCCCCTGGTAATGGCTAAATTCTAATCAACAGGGTCTCGTCTATAAAAAACAGTTGCTGATCAAGCTCTCTGACTCGTAACAGGCATGCAGGGAAAGAAAGAAAGGTTACTATATCTATATATCATTGGTTTTAGGTTAGTGAAAGTATTGAAGTCAAAGCAATAATATTTTCAGAATCCCTTTATCTCTCTCATGAAAAGTTTCCTTTAACATATGGCAGAAATCAGCAGTACTGTAAAATAATTGGCAATTAGAAGATTGAAAAAGTCTAAGTCTATCCCTTAGTAAATAAGTAAAAGCTACAATACCAACCATTGCTGCTGTTTCATTAAACAAAAAAACAAGAACAATATTTCCAGTATGTACCTGGAATTAAGTGAAGAAAAGAAAGCATTCACTGACCTCCAAAAATTCCATTCCTTCACAGAGCATCATCAACTGATGAACTTAAAAAATTTATTGCGAATGCCAGAGACAGAGGGAGGAAAATATGTACACAGTCCAAATGCTGGGAAAAACTTGTAGAGTACCAGCAATCTGCCGGTATCACTAAATTAATGAGCCAGAGGTTTTGATTTGCAATTATTTGATTTATGAAGCTTGTGAAGAATTCATTACTGCATTTTATTTCTACCATAAAATGTTTCACCTGCAGTATTTTCTGAGATATCGTCTCTTTGGATGCTGTGAGATCTCCCATTTTGAAGGGAATCCATGCATGTGCCCATTAATACATATAATTTAGTGTACGACTATCAAGAAAAGGGCATGCCATGAGATAAAGCAGCTCAGTAAAGGATTCAAGACCATTTCTAAAACCTTTTTTGAAGATTAGAGTATTACAAAACAAGAGCAAATAATGATTATAGAGCTTAACTAGTGGCAAAGGCTAGTAATCTTTAATACTGATAGATATACAGACACTGTAAATAGAAGATAGATAGATAGATAGATAGATAGATAGATAGATAGATAGATAGATAGATAGATAGATAGATAGATATTGCTTTTATTTATTTAATAGTGCCTAAAGAGCATGTCAAGCCAAAATCTTGATTCTAGTTTTGGATAGAGCAGGAAAGGATTAGGACCCCTATAGGGGCGGACTGACAACACATGGGGCCCCTGGGCAATACAAGATTATGGGGCCCCCTTGTTCTCCTCCCATATACAAGCCCCTCCCACACACCCCACCTGCATAAACATTCTTGTGTCACAGAAATGTTTTCTCCACATTATTTTTCAAATAGTGGGCCAATTCACTAGGGGGTCTAATCACTAAGCTGCCGTAGTCAGCCGAGTGAAAGACTGACCTGAAGTGAACTGAGCCGAACACTGTTCGGCTATTCACTTCAGGCTGGTACGGCTGATTTCAGCCGCATATCGGCTGAAATCAGCCATACATCGGGTGGCTACACGTGGCTTCGGGTTGGCCGAACATGCTCTGCAGCAGCATCCAGCAGGGAGGAGAGAAATTGTCAGGGGAGGCAGAGCAGTGTGTGGGAGGAGAGTGCCCCCCTCAGCCTCCACTGGCCAATCAGAATGGAGAGCGGTCAGGGGGCGGAGACATCCGTGTGCTGTCTCAGGAGCCCGGGACAGCAGTGAGGGGGAGGAGTCCGCTTTCAAAATAGACCGAGCTCTCCTCCATGCGCCACCGGCTCAGCTGTGAT
The DNA here is from genome assembly GCF_000935625.1 of Nanorana parkeri. NCBI lineage: Eukaryota > Metazoa > Chordata > Amphibia > Anura > Dicroglossidae > Nanorana > Nanorana parkeri. The sequence continues at coordinate 620,466 of NW_017307067.1, read as the reverse complement.
CAGTTGATCACTGAATGTTTGTAAATAACTGGACATAGTTACGATGTACCAGTCATGAATGAATAGGATGTGACCTACATCACTTCCTGTTCCTTAATAATTATGTACAGTAGATAGTAACTCATACTATATCCACAATGTATGAATGAACAAGAGGACTCAGGATTCCTGTTCATTTATAACAGGGGCTGCAGAAAAAAAGGTTGAGGACTCTGTGTCCTCAATCTCTTTTCATATTTTAAAAGGGAAATATCAGGGGTCAGTTTAGACCCCTGATAGTTCGCCGAAGCCCCCACAATAAAGTTAAAAAATAAAATATTTAATACAAATAATGTAAAACATAAATGTAAAAAAATGTAAAAGTTTATAAAAAAAGAAATAAAAATAAATTTTTTTAATGTAAATTGGTTAGAGAAAAAAAAAATTTGGTTTCGGCCTGACCTTTTGTTTTATTTTCGGTTTCGGCTTTCACATTTTCATTTCAGTGCACTTCAAATTCTAACCCTTCCCTACTCTAGTCAAAGCTTAAAATAAGGGTTTTTTGTTTTTTTTGGTAACCATGGATAATGTAGTAACAATGTATGGGTTTCCCTGCCATGTATAGCAACTGCCAACTATTGCAGTTTACTGGTAATGTTACCTGAAGCTATTAGTTAGATCATTGCGAAAATGCCCCTTCACTCATGCTGGGTGTTTGAAGAAAATCAAATGTAGTTATTATATGCAAAAAACAATGAAAAGAAATAAAGGAATTAGTTGGTGAACCAAAGATTTTCAAGACTTATAACACACATGTGAGCTGATATTTTGGGACATAGAGAATACATTTTACAGCTCCCTTTTCAGTAAGTCTCTATGAGTCATAACTTCAGTAAAGGCTGGCTTGCAGGCATAAAAAAAGCTCATCAAAGTAGCAGCAACTGTTGAGTTAGAAACAGTTGTAAGTATACGATTTTACATTGCAATGCTTGTTGATGTGAAATTAGGAGGATGATTACAGCACAAACAGTAGTACCACCAAGTGGACAGCCCAATGTAAAGCTTGGGTGCAGGTTGGATCTTTTAAGGCTATCATAGGAGGTGAAAAAAAAAACAAGTGGGTATCTCCCAGAACACCCATCAGAACTGTGACACCACACCCCTGAATACAATACATGAAAAAACAAAGCGATAATGGGGCTTTAAAAGTGTCCAGTCATGAATGTAGGATAACATGGCTTAACTTGGTAACAAGACATGATGACTGGTCATAAATATATATAATATAATAAAGATTTTTATTTCCATGATCTCAACATACTTAAAAACATTTCATTGGTCTAAAAAGTTACAAATAGTGGATAATACATAATTAAATAGACCTCCCTGGACTCAGTGCAATTGCATGGTGTATATAATAACGATATATTTTGTAGTAATGGTCATGCATTTGGTGCGTGATTGTCCATACATATTTACAAGGCAAGCATAATTTCATCTGTAATTGCACTATTCCGCCACTCGACGCGTTTCGCTCGCTAAAGCTTCCTCAGGAGGTTTATTGGAGGCAAAACTCTGTAATTTCTTTGTAGATCCAAAGCTGAGATAACTCTATTAATAAATATAATTAATAAATAGTAATTCTCAATGCACATGTACAAATATCTACATTAATATAACCTCAATTAACTACATACATACCCTCTTGGAAAATTGGGCAATGGATGGGTCCACACCCGTGGAGGACTCAATAGAGCAGGGGGGACAGCACATCTATCCTGGTGTTCTTACAATGGTTCAAACCATATATCTATCAAAAATTAAATCTTCTAAAAAAAACATAAATTATGATTAAATTGATAATTGTCTCATACCAAGTCCATCCATATGGATGAGCACGAATGAAATCACATCCATGGATTAGAGAGAGGAGAAACGCAAGACATTCCCTCATGTTGGTAAGTACATAGTGTCAAAACAAACCGTATCAGTTGTATCAAAATCTCATATATCATTGACAACTCAAATATGACTCAAATCTAAATAAATCCATTAGATATCCAGCATCTCTCTTATATTGACACCACTGGATGCATAGCTGGCCAAATTGCTCAAAATAAGTTGCGGATTTGTATGTAAAACACTCTTAATATCTAAATGTAATTTAACTACACTTGAATGCAAGGAAATATTACCTCATTGTAGGAAGGATTTCTCTCCTCGTGCTGTCCGCCACCCTACTCCAGCTGCAAGTCTCTCCCACCACCAAACCCCAAATATCCTGCCACATTCAAACACACCACCCATCTGGGTTAGCGTGTGATGCATGTGGCCAGGGCGGGCTAGGGCCGGCACATGCGCCCTAAATAGCGCATCTGGTGAGAGGTTCCCCGTCCAAACCAGGGGCCCCTCCCCCCCTGGGGCACATCGGGGCGGCATCAAAAGGGACTGCATCGCCCACAACCATAGATCCCTCCCTCTGCTAGTTGTGACCATACGACAGAGCCCAGGGATACCTGCATATATAACACCACTCCCTAATTAGTGGGAGATGAAGCGAAACTCAGGTGCCGACCCTCCCCAATAAGATGTAGAAAGAGGATTTAGGGATGCCGGACACATCCATGTCCAAGTACAGTAGATTCATTAATAAATTGAGGAAGTACAAGATATATTACAACAATCTTAAAAAAATCTCCAAAATAGCCTAAATTTGCTAGTTATAAGATGTCATCAGATGTAGCACAGATCAAAATCACCGCATGAATCCAGGATTTATAATAGTTGGTATATGTGTAAAAATTCACCAAAGCAGTACATCTGCACTTGAGTATTATTAGGTCGCTTAATACCCCATTGATAGTGACAGTGAACCAAATTTGGTATAGTGACTAGTGTAATTGGTGATATGGTACTAGTGTCATCCCCCCACCCCACAGCACCCCATATTGTAGCATTGTGAACCCGCTAGCAAACAGATCCAACCCCATTCCAACCCCTAAACATACACACACACACTGACCCACAGCACACCCTCCTGACGTTAATGTATGATCTCACCAAACTCATTGGAAAATTATCCAAAGTGTACCCATAATAAGGATAAAAATATATGTGTATAAAAAGTACGTGAATAATGTGAATGTTGTGTATAAAAATTATTTTTTTATTGTTATTAAATAAACCTAATTAATATTCATAAATTAGTGCATTGTAAATAACTTAACCCCCCAAAACATATATTATTCATCTAGTTCAATGTCTGTGCCAACTCTGATCATCCCAATTCACCTGTTGCTTTATATGATCTATATGAAATTCCAATGGATATTACGCTTTGATTTTCTTTTTCCTTTTCCTTTTTTAAATATATGTCATGAAATTCAGTCCCAGACATTCAGGTTCCGTGGTAGTTCTAGGAGATAAATGGGTGTCTTCCACCCTGGTATATAGGGTGTTCTCTCCACCCTCTCCTTCTTGGTTGGTTAGAGTCCTCCGGGGGTGTGGACCCATCCATTGCCCAATTTTCCAAGAAGGTATGTATGTAGTTAATTGAGCTTATATTAATGTAGATATTTGTACATGTGCATTGAGAATTACTATTTATTTATTATATTTATTAATAGAGTTATCTCAGCTTTGGATCTACAAAGAAATTACAGAGTTTTGCCTCCAATAAACCTCCTGAGGAAGCTTTAGCGAGCGAAACATGTCGAGGGACGGAATAGTGCAATTACAGATGAAATTATGTTTGCCTTGTAAATATGTATGGACAATCACGCACCAAATGCATGACCATTACTACAAATTATATACAGGTGAAACTCGAATAATTAGAATATTGTGCAAAGTTCATTTATTTCACTAATGCAACTTAAAAGGTGAAACTAATATATGAGATAGACTCATTACATGCAAAGCAAGATAATTCAAGCCGTGATTTGTCATAATTGTGATAATTATGGCTTACAGCTCATGAAAACCCCAAGAACCCCAAATCCACAACCTCAAAAAAGTAGATTATTACATGCAATCAATAAAACAAGGATTGTACATAGAACAATATCGGACCTCTGAAAAGTACAAGCATGCATATGTACTCAGTACTTGGTTTGGGCCCCTTTTGCAGCACTTACTGCAATTACTTTTGCATGATATTCTAATTATTCGAGTTTCACCTGTACATTACATAACAGTACAAATTACCTCACTTTACAAGACCAGAGACACTTAAAGCTCAACTCCAACCAAAATGTGTTAAAGTAGGGAAGTGTTAGAGCTTCTGTAACATTTTTATTGCTCTCTGTGTGCCCACCGAGCATAATTTTAATCACTTTCATACACAACGTGTCATGTGGACAGTGAAGGAGAGGGAAATTCCACATTGAAAAATAGATGGCATTAAAAATCTAACAAAGGTACCAGCTTCTCCACACTCTACTAAAAGAAATGTGTAAAATGTTCACTATCTTTCTAGTGGGAAAATGTTCCCTCATTTTCTGCCCCAGTGACATGGACATCAATAATAACTTTAGAAGGATCTTAACCATTCACCTCTAAATCCAAAATAAAAATATGAAAAAACAGCTGGACTTGGGCTTTATAGGATCAGACAACATAGAACAATATTGGACCTCTGAAAAGTACAAGCATGCATATGTACTCAGTACTTGGTTTGGACCCCTTTTGCAGCAGTTACTGCAATTACTTTTGCACGATATTCTAATTATTCGAGTTTCACCTGTAGTTATTATGTACTCCATGCAATTGCACTAAGTCCAGGGAGGTCTATTTAATTATTTATTATCCACTATTTGTAACTTTTTAGACCAATGAAATGTTTTTAAGTATGTTGAGATCATGGAAATAAAAATCTTTATTATATTATATATATTTATGACCAGTCATCATGTCTTGTTACCAAGTTAAGCCATGTTATCCTACATTCATGATTGGACACTTTTAAAGCCCCATTATCGCTTTGTTTTTACCATAGGAGGTGATTAAAGCCATTCCATAGCAGCTTAAAAGTACTAGGAGTAAATACTTTTCTCTGAATGCAATAGACCTTTACGATATAGCATAGTTTTTCCATTGTCCTTGTAGCAAACTAAATGTTTTTCCAGTTTGCTTGTATTTGGTAGTGTATAGTGCAAGTCACGGACCCTACACTTATTAATGCTTTACACATTATGCTGCAAATTGGGCAGATTTGCAGGTACATATTAAAGCAGATCAGTGAATTATGACTCATCTAAGCACTGATAGATCTGCAGGCCTGTGGTGGATAAGATTATCATTAATCAGTTTACTCATCTCTATCATTAACCTTTAAAAACTAATCAAATCTCAGTTTAATGTAGTCCAGTTGGTGCAGAACTCAAAAACTGAGCTTTTAGCAACTGAGTTCTAATTTGGGTTTGTATATTACTATAACTATTGTTAAAGGGGATCTCAGGTGCACTTTAGAATACAAATTCCCTAGCCTCCTTTTCTTGCCCCCTAACCTATTCTAAGGTAAGCCCCCCTCCCTCACTAAGGTACCTACTTACACTCTCCTGGGCGGTGGTGACCTCCTGTGGTGTTTACACCTTGGTGCAGAAATCTTGTTCAACGCTACCCATGCCTGCACAGTAACTTCTCATAGACTTGAATGAGCCATACCATGGGAGAAAGGCCCAATTCAAGTCCCAGGAAATTGCCAGGGATGAGCGTATCTGCCTGGATCCTGTTTGAGAACAGTTTTGGAAATCTTGCTCAAAGTTTGCAAACTTTGCAGCTTTCCCTCATTGACGTTCATGGGGAAGGGAAACCCGTATTCAATTCTGGCCATTTCTAGGTCACTAAGGTACCTACTTACCTCTCCTGGGCGGTGATGGCCTCCTGTAGTCTTTACACCTTGGTGCACAAATCTTGTTCACCGCTACTCTTGCCTGCACAGTAACTTCTCATAGACTTTAATGGGCCATACCATGGGATGAAGGCCCAATTGATGTCTATAGGAAATTACTAGGGATGAGCGTATCTGCCTGGATCCTGTTTGAGAACAGTTTTGGGAAGCTTGCTCAAAGTTTGCAAGCTTTGCAGCTTTCCCTCATTGACGTTTATGGGGGGAAGGCAAACCTTCATATTCAATTCTGGTCATTTGTAAGTCTAATAAGCAAATTATTGACAAACAAAAGGCATGGGAAGCTAAGCACTGCCATGGGAACATGTACCTATTAAAATAAATACATAAACATAAGAATTCTCCCTACACAGAATTGTCAGCTTTGAATAACAGCTTCTTCAACACTTTTTTTTTTTACAGAAAGGGGGCAGGGTTATCCATTCTTTAAGATATTGATCCTTGTGACTTAACGGATCAGGGGCTAAGGATATGAACCTCTCCCTAGAAATGACTTCACAAGCATGGACAAGACTTCGGCACTAACGGTGTAAACACCCTGAGAGGCCACCACCATTGGGAAGGAGGAACCTGGATAAGGGGGTTTAGCTTAGAATAGCCCAGATAGCAAGCAATTGAGCTGCAAGTTTGAAAATGAGTTGCTAAATTATTGCTAGACTTGCCAAGCTTCACAATTTTGTTGCACAATTACAGCAAGCCTGCATTGCAAGTCTCCAGATTAACGTGCTTTGCAAAAGTGCTGTACACTTTCAGAGCTCTTGCTAAGACCTGCAGGACTGTTGCTGTAGACTTGACAAGCAAATTTGCTACAAATTCAAAAAGTGTCAACTAGAACTTGTGCTGCAAGTGTTCTGCAAGTCTCCAACTTGCCAGGAATGTGTTCAGCAAGTTAGAAAGAATTACAATTTAACCCTGCCACAAGTTTGTGGCAAGTTATCCTTGCTATCTGGGAGGTTAGGGGGCTAAAGGACTGGGGAGTTTTATTCTAACGTGAACTTGTTCTTTAACAATCTCAAGGAAGGGGAAGAAATAATTCAGCATTTGTACTGCACATCCACATTTGAACAACTTGTACACTAATAATTTTGCACATTCATAAATTGAATAATTTTCACCGAGGAAGGACAAACATAAAAACTTAGGTTTGCATTGTGTACCTTCATGTTTCTCTAGACATCAATCAGGAAAAAGCAACAAGTGTAATTCATTCCATTTGCCATTTGATTCATTGTTATTGCAGTGTAATATTTCACATCTCTATCTATAACAGGACAATGAGAAAATGTGACATTGTACTATAATGTTGTAGCACAAACATATCTTTTCATCTAGTTTATAAGTACAGTATGCACTGCTGTTTGCTTTTTACATAACTGAAATACCAGGAGGGATAGAGGTTGCATATCTGTTTTGCTCATATATTTATCTAACTAAATATTACCTTTGATAAAAAATTTTAAAGGGGATCTCAGCCACGAGAAAGAGGACATTTTTTTTCAACAGAAATTTTTTTTCTGTTGAAGGTGAACTCCAGGCAGATATAAAAAATAATAATTCAGTAATTAAATGTATTTTTAAATGCAGCTAGTGTATGCACCCGAATTAGACTTGGAATTAGATTTATGTAATCCCATGTACAGCAACATTGAGAATGGAAGAGGGAGGTACGGCACAATGGGCCAATCAGTCTATACTGCATGCAAACAGGGCCGGATTTCCCATAAGGCCAACCGAGGCCCGACCTTGGGGCAGCAGGAAGTAGAGGGGCAGCAGGGGTGTGGAATTCCGATTTCCCGACGCCCAGGACATGCAGTTTTGGTCACCGGCAGGTAGTTGTTTTCTACATTTAGCCCTACTTAGGGAAAGCAGAGCTAAATATACAGCGGGGAAGCTGCCGCTTGTTTTGTACAAGTGATCTCACCGATGTCGCAGAGATCACTTGTATGCAGCCTGCATACAAGGGGGCGCATTCAGGAACCTGACATTGGGGCAGCAGAGAGAGTAAATCGGGCCCTGCATGCACATGTGATAATATGAAGTGAACAGAGAAGTGAGCAACTGCTGCTCCTTGTTGTTCATTCACAAACACGGAAACGGGAGGGAAGGTAAATTAGCTTTATTTCTTAACTGCAGCAGGTAAAAGTCAGTTCATCAGATTTTCTGTGCTTTGTGGTAAAGCTGTGTAAATCTCAGGACTGGATCAACAAAACTACAAATCCTTTGGAACAAATCAACTCTCATATATGTATTTCAATGCATTTAGCTGTTTCCGTGGAGTTTACCTTTCAATCCTAAAGTCCAGCCCCTTGCAAATACATTTTTCCATTTTGCCTGGTTGTTGGCAATGTGATTCACTAGCTGACTTCTTATATCTAATGGGGACTCTAGATAACCCCACTGGAATTCTCATTTCTTTCCAAGTGCTTTGGCCAATATAAGTTTAAAACGACAGGGGGAATCCAATGAGACCGTGGGGCACAGCCTTTAGACCCCATCAGGCTCCAGTTGGTGTTGTGACCCTGTTAGAAAGCAGAATCACAACACAACCTGGGGAGACATCTCAGGCTTCTTCAATTAGGAAGTCAACAGGTTCAATTATCTTTTATAATTGTGGAGGTGTAGGCTGTTACCAACATGGCTGCCTAAGTCTGCTGAAGGAGAAATAAAGCCAGCAGAAGTCACAGGAAACTTTTGGGGGACCCAGTAAAGAAGCTTGTTGGGTGCTTGACTACATCAGCTAGCTCCAACCTAATATATTATACAAAAAAGAGGGGAAGGCCTGAGCCTTTAGGTAGAACCCCGCCTGATACTCCAAAGAGCCAATTAAACACACTTCCTAGGGCATCAGGTACCACCACTTGAGAAAGGTATGCACCCTGACCTCCAAAACATCTTCTGGAGCAACACAAGAAAAAGAGAAAAATACAAGTTCAGCTGGCCAGACCTGCAACTTCAACAACTTTTACTAAATTCCCTGTCAACCTGTTAGGTTCTCATCTGTGGTGCCCATTTTAAGTAGAAGGCATTTTTCAGTACCTACCACTATGAGAGCTCAATGATTTTTGAAATTCAGGGCATTGGGGCAGTGAAGTACTCCTGTTATGGTTACCTGAAGAATAAGCTGTTGTTTATCCACCTGGTTGTCAGTCATCCCGGCACTTTTGATATGCTGACCTTTTTGTCTTCCTGACCACCGGGGTCTACAGAAGGTGTTTTGATTGTAGGGAGTCGGGACCAGCATGGAATTGGTGAGACAATTTCTAGCTCCTGTAACAGCAAAGTGAGATAACTTTTTGCTACCTCTAATTGTGACTCTTCACCAGAGAGCATTTACTCCATATTATGGCCAGTATTACAAGTGTGATTCAAGAGCAGAAGGTAACAACAAAGAGAGTGGGAAGACTATGGCACCTGATTATGCTATCAATACCCTCTTCCAGAAGAGCCCAACTTTTCAGTTAGGGCAAAAATAGCTGTTTAACATAAGAGTACCATGTGCATATATTGGCAAAATGACTCCTTGTAGACATAATTGCAGATACAAGGCCAGTGTCTGAGCTTACTGCCTTTACATTGCATCTGGGGAAGGGCAGGTAGCCTATGGCCATTGGATTCAATTACATTTTTGCTGCTGCCTGCCTTCCCTCTGGCTACAAGATTTCCCCCTCAAGCTATTGTGGCCTGTTCTTCCATCTGAATTGTAAAACTGTGGGCATTCCTTAAAGCTGCTCCAAATGATTGGGGTTCAGATTTAAGTTCACAATTTTCAGACTTTACAATGGGTTCAACAAACAAACGCCCAGTTACATTCGCTCATCCCTCTTAGGAATATGTAAATATTTGAATGTCCTGTACCACAAAACACTCTATACATTTATCAAAAGTGGAGTAGACAAAATCTGGAGCAGTTGCCTGTGGCAACCAATCAGCTTATCTCTTCAGTTTGTTCAGTTAAGCTTTGAAAATGAAAGGTAGGAGCTGATTGGTTGCCATGCACAGCTGCTCCAGATTTGATAAATTCCCCCCATTGTGTTTATAAAATCTATGTTTTCCATAACTAGATAACTAATCCTAAACAATGATAATAATGAAGTCATCATATATACGCAGATTGCATTAAGCTACAAGCTTGACTAAGCTCTGTTTTAACCCAGTATTACATGTTTCACTATTTTCCTGCTGATGCCCACCCAGGCGCTGGTTATTGTCACTGGTTTGTGTTTCCGGCTTGCGTCTTGGTGAAAAGGCACTGTAGCTCATTTTTAATTGAATCAAGTGGTGACTTGTCCTAGCGCAACCCACAATAGTTACGTTGACACATTCATTTATAATTGGAATGCAATCTACTGTCTGGAATGTTTAGAACCTGGATTTATACAGTTTTGGTCTTTTTCTTTAGTTCAGAGTTGATCTGCAGTAAGCACAAAAATACAAAGCTTTAAGAGATAATACATCTTAAAATACTTTATTTTAACCTGAAACATCTACCTACAACTTACTTTCCACTAACACACTCTTTATAGGCTATTAAAACCTTAACTGCTGTTATCAAGAATGTTTAGGTCTTTTTTGTCTGCTGCCACAAAACAGAGAAATCTTGAGAACGTTTTCATAGGTTTTACAGGTACCTTTTACGGTTCCCGAGAAGCCAGTTGGCCATAAGTGCACCTGCCACTATGACTTTAACTCAGAGTTATGTGCAGCAATCTCACTGGTTTTCCTCTCAAAAAAAAAAACAGGTCTGGTTTTTGCTTTACTTCATTCCATTTTTACACATGGACTTTTCCCTGATGGCTGAACCAATAGGGTTAATGTTGAATCTTAGAAACATTAATTGGTGAATAGATTCAGCATGTGTTAAGTAACAGTCATAGTTTGATATGTGTCAGTTTTACAACATGTTCAAAATTTCCAAACTGAGGTGATCACATTGTCCAGGTGCAAGCCTGCACAATGTGTAGTTCAGTTCACACCGTGGCTTTATATCCATCTTTGTTAAACATGAAAGAATATCCTATTGTTGGTAAATATTAGTTTGATCCTGTGCAAATTCACATCATGTCTATTATTTAATTACTGCAACAATTCTTTCATTTTTAGCTTTATGAAAAGAGTATGTGTTTACCAGGGCCATTGATACATGTATGTCAAACTTAGCCAAGGCTAAGGCTTAGGAGGCTTGAGAAAGAGGCATTGCCATAATTATCCAAACCCGGAAGTGAACATCTGGAATTCCTCGCAGTTGTGGGGAAGTGGCGACACTGACGACTCTGCAGAATGCTGACTGACTCCACTCTGCTGTACACTGATTGAGGAAGCCCCCTCAGCACATCAGTAGTGCTGCTTCACCAGCACTTCTTACCAACATTGCTGATATACAGTAATGTATACTCCACCAACTCCTGTGACTGAGGAGAAGCACAGGGTTTATTGTTCCCCTTCCACCTGCTGGTCAGGACTGGTTTAAGGAGAATCCACGGTTCAAAGCCATCTATATCCACCACTGCTGTGAGTGCATTGTATGCTTTTATTATCAATACAATCTTTTTACTCTTTCGTTACACTACCAGGTGCTCCTGTTGTTTTTGCTGGTCAGTTTCACATTTTAAATTTAAAGTGATGTTTCTATCTAGCTCCTGAGCTAATGATTGCCTCAGTGAAATCGAAGATTTTTCTACTTCACAAGTTCTGTGTCAGACCCCCGCAGCTGATGCATATGCTGGCTTTTACCAGTCTTTTGTGAGTGCATATTTTACCCATGTTTTCTGTCCTCTACCCAGATAGCAAGCAATTGAGCTGCAAGTTTGAAAATGACTTGCTAAACTATTGCTAGACTTGCCAAACTTCACAATTTTGTTGCACAATTACAGCACAATCACTCCAAGAGGTTTCATAACTTCCAGAATGTTGGAAAAGCAATGTCCTGCAATCACAAGCTTTCCAGAACTTATACATGTGGTGCTGTACTCAGCTGCTTTAAGTCTGAGCAGCTTGAAGTCACATAGTCGGTCACATAGTCTGGGTAAAAAACAGTAAAGATGGCGAGCGCACTACCAGAGTAATGGCTGTTAGCGGGTTTTGGGTGAGCAAGCTACTAAACCAGGGAGAGGGACCGGGTATGGAAATATGGAAAAACAGAGAAAGAGCTCTACAACCCAGGAATATATGTTAGTAAGAAGGTTGATTTATGGATGGATGTAATGCTTAAAGTTGATGTCTGTGATTAAAGACTCACTGTTAGATGGACGTGGTGGTGTCCTGCCGGTGAAGGATGGATGGTGCTGTCAGCTTGGGTCACGAAAGGCTCCTGCGGCTCCTGCAGCTGGACTTTATAGATGTTACCATAAGCTTGGGGTGGTGTGATGCAGCTGGAGATGTGATTGCGGTCAGTCGCCGTGGGTACTCAGCTGGCCAGGCTGGGACCCGTCAACGGAACGGAGAAGCCGCTCACAAGGGGTAGTGTGCTGTCGGCGATCAATGGGTGTATGTGATCGCTGAGAACGGGCTCTGAAGCTGGAAGAACGGGCAGTCCGTCTCAAGTCACATAGTCTGTTCTGTTGTGAAGTATGTGGCAATAGGCCTATCTTTATACCACAGTTCTACTGGTTGTGGCCCAAAATACTCATAACCAATACACTCCATAGAATCTACCAAACCTGTGGGGTGCTGCAGAAAGTTTTTGTTGCACTGCAGCATATGGCTTAACAGGTGGTTAGTAGGGATGCACCAATACAGATACTAGTATAGGCCAACTCGATGCTGATTGGCCGGGAAGACAGCTTCCCAGCTAATCAGTGTCGAGCTGGGAAAACAAATCTGATAATATGGGGACACCCCCACCCTGCAGACAAATCATTCCCTTCACATAGATCCTTAGCAGCAGTCATTACTGTACCAGTCCCTGGGCCAGCTGGGCAGACCAATCTCTCCGGGATCTGCCCACTTCTCTGGTGTGCACAACGCCCACGTGATCGGCCCTCAGCCTGCTACTGCACATGCACATGATTTCAGAATGAGAGCGCTGGGCAGTCTGCATATGCGCAGTAGCAGGCTGAGAGCCAATCACGTGGGCGCTGTACACACAGGAGACGTGGGCAGATCCGGAAGAGCTTGGAGAGCGGTGTCTGCCCAGCTGGCCGAGGGACTGGTATGGTAATGACTGCTGCTAAGGATCTATGTGAGGGGAGTGAGGTGCCTGCAGGGTGGGGGTCGTGTCACCATATTGTCAGATCTGTTTGGCCGGCCTCAATGCCAATTGGCTGGGAAGCCATCTTCCCGGCCAATCAGCATCGAGCCGGCCAAACAGAATCGTGTTGGCTTCCCAGGCAATCAAGAAGCTGGGCGGTGGGTAATGACATGCCGCCTGGCTTCCTGATTGCCCGGGAAGCCGCCTATATGCTACCGGATGTACCGGTATTGGTACTCGGTATTGGCGAGTACCGAAATATAAATATCGGTACTCGTACTCGATACCGAAAAACCGGTATCGGTGCATCCCTAGTGATTAGTATCCCTACACTGTGAGATTATTGCAATCAATTCTTAATTCTATGACTTGTGAAAACTTAAAATAGAACAGAAGAAAAGCAAGAAGGAATATAATGCATAGAAGAAATCTGAAGAAAATTACAAGTAAGGAATAGGATAGGTAGGAAAAATAGGAAGGAAAAGGATGGAAGAAAGGAACAGGATGGATAGAATAAATATTAAGGAAAATTATGGAAGTAAGGAAGTAAAGAAGAGGATGGATAGAAGAAATATGAAGGACTAGAATGGACTTAAGGAAGAGGATGGACGGAAGCAAAGAAAGAAAATGATAGATGATGTAAAAGGATGAAAGGAAAGGAAAAGGGAGAATTTGATCTTATAAAAATGTACCCAATGAGACAATGCTGCAAGCAATAATAATGTAAAACTAGAATTCAAAGAAACCAATCAAAAGCATATTTCACTCATCTATCATCACTAACCTAAAATGTAATTGGTTGCTATGGATTACTGCAGTACAGTTTCCACATGATCATTGCTCTTTTCTGTGCTTACTCAAAAAGCTCTATACTGTTTAGTTCATAGATAATTATGCATTTTGCCAATCCAGCTGCTTTAGACATAAGTCCTGAGGTGACCTCTGATACAAATAGCATTGGCTCTCTCTCTATTCTCAGCTTGCTGAGATAGCACCTGAGTAACATGCTAAATATGTTTTCACGCTGCCAAATGCATGTGAAAATATATTTATGAATCTTGCATGAAATGAATCTAGAATAAAAATAGCCTTTTAAAAAAAAAATTACATTGTTTTTCGACCAGAGCATGATCAGTATTCTGAGCTAACAAACTCAACACAAGACAAGGGGTCTGTTTACATCCAGAAGGGAGAGCTGTGATGAGTCCAGACAGTGTCTGCTGTGTATTTACTGCCACTAATAGGTCTACATTACAGATCATTAGTTTAGGTCACTTCAGATCTGGCACATTCTGTTTCTGTTCCTGCAGAGACAGAAAGGTGATTATCACATAAAATGAGGAGCCATTTGGGCAGATATACTACAGATGGCACTCCAGGGTTTTCATCTGAAGAATTTAGAGGACCTATAAAAAAGAACCCATGCCTATGATATTTTCAGCATGTAACTGACAACAAAATGGGGAAACTTACCATTAATGCTTACCATTCCATTTCTCATGAGTTGGTATGACCAACAGTCACTGTGTTTTGTTTATTTTCTTTATATAAGCCATTTAACTCTTTCCACACAGCAGCTCTCAGCTATTAACTAGTGGAAACCACACAAACCACACCTGTAGAAGTGGCCTCTGCAGCATGAAATACATTGAAGGTGTTGTATTACTACTTTGGAACAAAGGACTTTTAAACAAAATAATTGCTTTGAGAGTATCAGTTTTCAATGTACTTGGCTCTCGCACCTCTGCCATCCACTCATAAGGTTCACCTGATTTTATGTTTGGATAAAGCACAATGGCAAGACCACTCTCCCCAAGTCTCTGCAGGTCCTTGACTCCCAACTAAGCTATGAGTGCAGTCCACCCAAAGGAACCAAACCATATTCTCTAGAAATGCACATAAAGGACACTGATCCCTTTCAAGCGACCCTCCAGATGTTTTTACCATTATCCATTTTTAATAACATTTAATAGGCACCCATGCTTCTAAAATACCATATACCACAATATATCATAAAAAGGTATATCCTGTGTTGTTTTTCCATTACAATTCTGTGCTCCAAATGTTGGAGTGCTCTAGAAAGATATTTATTTGGTTATTAGGAAATGACCTATATGGTCCCTGTCCCAGATTAGATAGGTCAGCCAATGATGAAGTCAGATGTATCTACATTCTTATGACTCATGATGTTCTTAAATTGCTCCTTAGTAAGACATCCAATATTTTTAAAGCTGAACTCCAGGTATAAATTTGTATGCATACTTACATTGGCCCAGCTTGCCCAATGTAAATATGCATATTTTACACCTGGCCAGTCCACAGGGATCCTGTAAAGCACTTTAGTAGCCAGAGCGACTACAGTGCTTTACAGTGACCTTCCGGGTCCTGTATGGCGTTGTCCTGAGTGGCTTCCCCTCTGGTCTAAAAACACAGGGGATTGCTCACTTGCTTGGCACATCAGACATTCAGAGAGCGCCTAGTATTTTGATTAATGAGTGCAAGGAGTTCCCTGATTGGGGGGGATGGGACGGGACGTTTGGTGTCACATACCAATATCTACATTTCTTATTGCTCAAAGGTAGAAGAGGTCATCTTTTTCTATATTGAATCGTGAAGAAAAGATCACTTTTGCATTATGCAGAGTCAGCAAATGGTGGCCAGACCTACTAATACTTCAAAAGTAGGTGGGACACTCACAATTATGTCAGATCTGTTTGGCCGGCCTCAATGCCAAATGGCTGGGAAGTCAGCTTCGCAGCCAATCAGCATCAAGCCGGCCAAACAGAATGGAGTGCACCTTCAGAGAGCTTGGGTACATTATGTGCCCTGCTCCCTGATGATAGAGTGGATGGCATTGTTACTGCACCAGCCAAGCCTTGCCATGGAACTGTCAATTGACTTGCAATTTATTACAGATTAAACACAGGTACATTTATATATCTATGTCACATGATTTGTTAAAACTGTAGTAATTGATCCAATTTCAAACAAGATTAGGGATCTATTTTTCCAATTTTTTCCCCCTAATATTTACACAACATTTATCCAAGAATTACCATTTTCTATTTATATCTAATGTAAAAAATGAGTATAACTTTGGGTAAAAGTTGAGTGAATCTTGGGTAAAAACATAAACCCCACATAGAGTGATTTAGCCTCATATGATTCCTCTCATGACATGGCTTAGCTGGAATGATCGATTTCTTTTTAAGCAAGGATAGAAATTGGTGAAATTCAGTTAAATGTAATGATAGGTTGTTTTCAAACTAGACTTGACATTGATGCAGTATACCTAGAGTAAAATACAGTAGCAGTCACGTGAAACTGGGACATGTATACTTGACCCTTTCCAGGTTAGTAGCCTGTTTTTCCATCTGTCCATTATGTGGCCTTACTGGAGACCTCCTATTGCTGAAAAGAATGGCTTTTAATCAATGAATGTGATATACTGTATGCGTGAAATTAAAATCATGTCTTGTTTTTTAAAGTGAACTAAAAATGCTTTATGAAAGAGACAGTGCTGAAATTTGCAGATTTCCAGAAATTTTAAACATGTTCTTAAAGCAGCCTTCTCAACCAGGGTGTCATGGCAATGGGGTATGCCTCCAAATTTTTGCATAGTGTCATGCATTTCCATAGTGCAGGTGAGACCCCAGCACCACGGAAATGCATGATGCTAATCAAAGGCAGGCTGTATCCAGAAGTCCACCTCTGTCCAGGCCTGCTTCATCTCCCACCCTCTGCCATGCTGCCACATTGTGGTAATGATTATAAGGCAGGATTCTGATGTGAAGGTGGGACTGAGGACTCCGATGTGAAGGGGGCTCCTGATGTAAAGGGGGGCTTCTAATGTGAAAGTGGGCTTCTAATGAGAATGGGGGAACTCCACATAATTAGTTTTTTTTGCGTGGGGTCCTCCATAAACACTTGGTAGTTAATGAGTACTTTTTGATATAGTAGTCCATATACATCAAAACAAAAAGAGGGAAAACTGAGGAGGAAAGAGGGATTTATTTAATGGACAGTTGGGGGCTATAAGAAGGTTCTTTTTTCCCTCCACTGGAATCTACACATAAACCAAATCTAGCACAGCACACAACCAATTTCTTTTTCCATCAGCTTCTTGTTTTATCTTGCTACAGCTTTCATGTGTTCATGTGCTTGTTTGTTTGTTTATTTGTATGTTTTTGAAACCTCCTTGAACACTCCTGGGTGTGCCCAAGTGCTCAGTAATCATTGTCAATTTTAAAGTGGTGATTAGCTATACTGAGTTTGTGTAAGGAATGGGAGGCATGTGGGTGGGAACGCCATCAGTATGTCGTATCAAATGTTTTGAATCTGTTTGTGTGGTTGCCTGTTTGGTTGACTACTTGCTTTATTTTCAGATAGATGCTATTTTAAAAGGTTTGTATGCAGAGTCACAAGGCCAACAAGCGGCCAGAAATATTGCATGTATTCAGGAGCACGTGGGGAATAAAGAAAAGATCATAAGTAGATGTGTTAAGCCAACATATCCACACTGCCTGGATATTAAGTATCCTATTTTTTTAATATTTAAAGGACCAGTCCTTCTACAATGCAAATTTCCTTTGTAGATAGCCTGCTGTCCTAGGGGGCGGACTGACTATTTGGGCACTACCTGAGGGCCCAAAGCCAGGAAGGGGCCGGACTCCTCCACTGCCCTTTCCAGCCCGCATGGAAGGAAAGGTGGCTTTGTGCACCATCTCCGTGCTCTTTTCGGCCACGCCCTGCCAAACTAGTAGATGCAGCTGTGTTAAAGCAGCGATGGCAGTGTCCCCTGCCTCTCAACTCCACCAGACACTGCCATAGCCGCTTTACCACAGCCGCATCTACTAATTTGGCAGCAGCACGGCCAAAAAGAGCATAAAGATGGCAGGGGGTCACGCTGGGTGAGGGGGTATACAGCAGACCTACCGCCGGGGCAGCTGCACGAGGGGGGGCCCCAATGAGATCTGGTCCCGCGGTCTCAGGCCCCCCACTGGAGGAATGCTGCCCGCATCTGCCTCTGCTTGGACCCTCCACATCTCGCCCGCTGAGACCTCCTCATCTGCTCCTGGTGAGACCCTTGCATTTATTTCTGGTGAGACCTTTGCATCTACCCCTGGTGAGACCCTCCGCATCTGCTGCTGGTGAGACTATCTGCATCTGCCCCTGCAGAGGCCCTCCGGATCTGCCTTTTTGAGACCCTCCTTATCTGCCCTGCTGAGACCCTCCGCATCTGCCCCTGGGGAGACCCCCTGCATCTGCCCTGTTAAGACCCTCCCCACCTGCCCCTGGTGAGACCATCCACATCTGCCACTGGGGAAACCCTCCGCATCTGCCCCTGCTGAGACCATCTGCATCTGCCCCTGCTGAGACCCTCCTCATCTGCCTTGCTGGGACCCTCCTCATCGGCCTTGCTGAGACCCTCCACATCTGCCCCTGGTGAGACCCTCCGCGTCTGCTGCACCCACTCGCTGGACCTGCTGAAGGTGAGCACTCATCCATGTGCTGGCATGGAAGTAGCTGTCCATTAGCACTTGTGGGCAGGTGATGTCCCACAGGAATCAGACTGTGTGTGATGGCTGATCCCGGAGATGTCGTTGTGTATGCGTCATTCTAACTGCCCAGTCTGCCGTTTGATTCTGGTCTGAGATCTGTCGTATATTGGTGCTGGTCTGAGGTCTCCTGTGCATTGTTTCTGGTCTGTGGTCTGTGGTCTGCTGTTCAGTGGTGCTGGTCTTAAGTCTGACGTTCAGTTGTGCTGGTCTGAGGTCTGCCGTGCATTCTGCCATTTAGCTAACTTCCCAAATTTCCAATATCGGTCTAGATTTTGAAAGTCTCCTACCAATTCCCCGGCAATTCATCTTTTAGTGAATTGGCCCACTATTTTGAAAATAGTGTGGAGAAATTATTTCTGTAACACAAGAATGTTTATGCAGGTGGGGTTTGTGCATGGGGCGTGTATACGAGTAGAGCACAAGGGGGCCCCATAATCTTGTATTGCCCAGGGGCCCCATGTGTTTTCAGTTCGCCCCTACTAGGGGTGATATCCAGCACTGCCAATAAGAAACAATGGCAGATCTTAGTATCACAGAGACCATGTGGATGTCTCCCTTCCGGTCGTTAAAGCAAAGACTGTCTATCTGTCTGTTCTTATTTAACCATACGTACTTGTAATAAAGTGCTCTTCCTCTTTATTGACAAGTGTCAGCAGATTGGAAGCTGGAGTCTTTATGCGAGGTAGCCACCCGTACTAACGTGCTCCTATCCAAGTAGCATGGATGTTATACGCTCTTCTTGGAATAGTGGCAACCAGGACAGATAGGCAGTGCATCCAAATTGGCAGGCAAGTTTGTAGTCTTATATGTAATAGTAGGTCAGGGCAGGCAGCAATACTATCGAGGTCGAGTAACAAGGCCAGGGGTCAAAATACCAGGAAGTCAAATGAAAGATAAATAAAGTAGGCTAAGGACTACTAGAGGCAAAGCTCTGCAATAACCAAGCGCCATTTTGTGGAGGAAATTCGTATTTATAGGTACTGGTGCTTTCTGTGATTTCACAGGAGGAGGGGGCATTGATTTCACCATTATGCACTGTGGCTTTAAGAGCATACACAGTGTATGCACGTTTCCCTAGCACTATGCTGTTGTCAGTAACAGGAGGCGCCGGAGGCATTACAGAATCTACTGAGTTTGGCTGAGCCTCCACAGAAGCTGAGCTCACCACAGGAAGATCCCTCCTATCATCCCTGCTCAGTGCCCAACGGCGTGGGATGGAAAGTAGCGGCAGGCCCGTAGACATAACAAGTGGGCCGTGCCCGCGGCCCTCAGCAGGTAAGTTTTCTTTTTTCACCAGTGTTTTTTGTTAGTTTTTCCATGTACAAAACTGATTTGATCTTGCCATACAGGTCATCTAGTGCACATTTTATCTTGTCTAGACAATACTATCTATGCTTTCTACCTCTATCAGTGAAATACACTACAGTGCATATGAGCATAAATAAATGGTGAGAGCCATAAATAGGGAGAACTCCAGCCACCCTGAGTTTGCAGTCTGACTCTGGATCCTTTCATAATAATTACTATTGATTCCTTTTTATTAGGGATGCACAGATACCAAGTACTTGGTAAAAGTACAAGTACTGATACTTTTCCAGCTATTAGACTAGAGAAAAATGCAAAAGTTAGGAGGTAGCTGTCAATTTTAAGGAGCAATGGCTACGGGGCTCCTGGGATTTGTGCATCCCTGTTTTAATGTATTAAATTTAATTTGTTTCATATATCCACTATATTGCCAAAAGTATTGGGACACCCCTCCAAATCATTGGATTCAGGTGTTCCATGAAATTTCCTTGCTACTAAATATGCCACGGTCACCTGTTAGTGGTATTATAACAAAGTGGAAGCAACTGGGAACAACAGCAACTCAGCCACAAAGTGGTAGCCACGTAAAATGACAGAGCGGGGTCAATGCATGCTAAGGAGCACAGTGCGCAGAAGTCGCCAACTGTCTGCAGAGTCAAAAGCTACAGACCTCCAAACTTCGAGTGGACTTCAAAGTGGCACAGCATAAGTGCGTAGAGAGCTTCATGGAATGGGTTTCCATGGACAAGCAGCTGCATCCAAGCCTTACATCACCAAGTACAATGCACAGCGTCGGATGCAGTGGTGTAAAGCACGCCACCACTGGACTCTAGAGAAGTGGAGACGTGTTCTCTGGAGTGACGAATCACGCTTCTCTGTCTGGCAATCCGATGGATGTGTCTGGGTTTGGAGGTTGCCAGGAGAACGGTACTTCTGAAAGAAAACACAAAGAGGGGCGATTTTCCTGGTGCAGATAGGTTTATTCCAATAAGCAGGTTAAGAAGTAAACTGGCAGGTACTCACAAAGATAGAGTGATAACAAGCTGCAGGAAAATTAAAAACTGGAGCAATGAAGGGATCCGTGCAGTACGTCCTGTGTAAAGATCAATGAAGTCTCAACGCATTTGCGGGGCATGCCCCCTTCGTCAGAACGTGATTCTAGTCTCCTCCCTGCTGTGACTAAAGAAGGAACAGCATGGACGTGATTGGACAGGGCACCAGATGCTGATAGGACATCGGCATGTAGTGGGTGGTGTCCAGGTTGGTGATGGACAGGCTAGATAAGCCTAGTAATATTAGATCTGACACCGGACCCGCGGCCAATCAGAGCTGCGAAAAACCGAAGGCAGCACAGACATGTTCTCTGTCATTAACGAAACGTCCCGGTCAATAGGGACAGAAGGCTGCTGGCACCCCTGTGTAAACACGCAGGGGGGGGGAGAAATGGAGAGACAGGAGACTAGAATCACTACTGGGGGCTGGGGGCTATTAGGCTGCGAAGGTCTTTAGGTTTCTTGTATATAATATTTGGAAAATTCGGAAGGGAATGTTTCAGTATGGGGTCTTCTTTGAGTATTCGCCAGTGGTTTTTAAGGATTTTTGAAATCTGAAAGGCTCCATCGTTGAACTGTGTACAGAAACTTATTTTATACGAATTCATGTCGGTCCGTACTTTTTTGGGGATAGTCTCAAAATGTTTTTTGTAGGCATCCTCAATCAACTTGGCATCATACCCCTTATCTAGAAACTGCTTGGTTAATGTCGCCCCTAAAGTCTCATAATCTATATTCGATGTACATGTTTTTCTTAGTCTACCGAACTGTCCATCAGGAACATTTCTGATCCATCTAGGATGATGGCTACTCTTAGCATGGAGGTAAAAGTTACCTGAAGTGGGTTTGAAATGAGTCTTTGAAGTGATGATACCTGTCTCATCTACTGACAGCTCTAGATCTAGAAACACCAAATTTTTGTCATCGATTACAAAAGTGAAATCTAATTTAAAAGGATTACTTTTACAATATTCCACAAAGGATAAAAATTCCTCATCTGTGCCATCCCAAATAATTATAATATAATCTATGTACCTGGCGAATAGAACCAATTTGAATCCAAATGGGTTATCGGACCAGATATGGAACTTCTCCCAGTATCCCATAAGTAAGTTGGCATAATAGGGTGCAAAGCTGGCTCCCATAGCAGTGCCCTTTAGTTGGATGTCAAGAAACATGAAATAATTGTGCGTAAGGACAAATTCGATGGCTTCAAGGATGAAGGTGGCCTGACCAGAATTTAAATCACCCGATTGGGCCATGAAATGTTAAACCGCTTGAAGGCCGAATTGGTGCTCGATGGAGGTACATACAGGTGAAACTCGAATAATTAGAATATCGTGCAAAGTTCATTTATTTCACTAATGCAACTTAAAAGGTGAAACTAATATATGAGATAGACTCATTACATGCGTGGCAAGATAGTTCAAGCCGTGATTTGTCATAATTGTGATGATTATGGCTTACAGCTCATGAAAACCCCAAATCCACAAACTCAGAAAATGAGAATATTACATGCAATCAATAAAACAAGTATTGTACATAGAACAATATCGGACCTCTGAAAAGTACAAGCATGCATATGTACTCAGTACTTGGTTTGGGCCCCTTTTGCAGCAATTACTGCCATTACTTTTGCACGATATTCTAATTATTCGAGTTTCACCTGTAAGGAGGCTACATCCAACGATGCCCACCGGTAACCTTCCTTCTATCGATAATGTTTCAGGATGTCGAGGATATGTCCGGAGTCTCTGAATGAGGGGAGCTCGACTACCAGAGGCTGCAGGAAATGATCAATATAGCTGGCAAGGTTGGACGTCAAGCTGTCCATGCCTGCTATAATGGGTCTGCCCGGTGGCTTGGTGTGATCTTTGTGGATTTTAGGGATATGGTAAAAGTAGGGTATACAGGGATGTTTAACCGATAGAAAATTGTATTCGGACTTAATCAAAACCCCTCCAGATAATGCATGTTTTAATATGTCATCCAATAGGCTTTTAAATTCGCCAGTAGGATTCCCTTTCAGTGTGGTATAGGTGGAGGTATCTGACAATAATGTGGTTGCTTCTGTAATATAATCCTCTTTATTGAGAATAACCAGACCACCTCCCTTATCCGCCTGTTTGATAACTAGATCTGTGTTATTGCTGAGATTTTTTATAGCAGCCTTTTCTTTTGGACTCAAATTTGTTAGTCTCCCCATTTTACTAGAACAGAGCTTCTTAAAGTCCATGTGGACTAACTGATAGAATGTAGGGAGAAAGCTCCCTTTTGAATGATGAGGATAAAAAGTAGACTGTGGTCTAAAGTTGGTGTGTCTGACGCTGGGATCTATATTGGGAACTAATTCAGGTGTGAGCTCCTGCCCATCCCATAGTTCTTCTAGATCCATAAGGGTCTGTTCATCAGAGTGTATGTCACACTATAACCTCCTCTGCTTCTGGTAGTGAAGCTCTAGCGTTTTTCAATATAAAATGGCGATGGAGAGTAAGTTTATGTATAAACCTGTGGAGATGCAGAAAGATGGATAATTCATTAGGTGAAGAATTGGGGGGCGAAACTGAGACCTTTGAGGAGAACAGATTTTTCTATTTCGTCTAGAGGGTAGAGGACAGGTTGAAAATTTTTATGGTATCGTAGTTGGGGGCGGCTGTGGCTAGGGACTTATTTTTCCTTTTTTGCTGGACCTCTCTTCCAGCTCTACAGCCCCTTTTTCTCTTGGGTCTGGTGACCTTTTATTTTTCTTGACTTTGGGTGTGCGTCCTGGGTATAGATCAATGAAGTGTCGACGCGTTGGACGTGGACGTGATTGGACAGGGCACCAGATGCTGATAGGACATCGGCATGTAGTGGGTGGTGTCCAGGTTGGTGATGGACAGGCTGGGGCCCTGTCCAATCACGCCAATGCTGTCCTTTCTTTAGTCACAGCAGGGAGGAGACTAGAATCATGTTCTGACGAAGGGGGCGTATTAGATCTTGGCCTTTCAGAGGTGGCTTACGTATTGTATGGTAATGAAGTTTATCAGAAAAACAAAATCCTCAAATTTAAATCCCAAGACTTTCCAATGGGACAGACCACTGTGAAAGGGCAAGAGAAATCTGGAATCGGTCATCTTGCCTGATTTAACAGAAACACCTAAAAGGTAAGAATTTTTCTTTACATTTATTTTCCAGTATGCTGTGTGAATAGGATCACATAACGAACATATGGAGGGGTTTTCCTAAATTTGACTGCAAAAGTGAAAATACACTTTAAATCAACTAAAAATTAAAATGAAAAACAAAAAAGCTTCCAATAATAATAATAATTTTTAAAAAAAGCAAAAGGGTAGATTTTCTATGGTGCTATCAATCAGGATTAAAGTACAGTTTCCTAACTGACCATACTCCTCCCTCCCTATGCAGTTTGCCATCTTTCCTTATGCTTTCCCAACTGCAGCTTCCAATACGGCTATGGCTGTTCTGAGCCACCTTTTTCCCCTTTTATAGCAAGGGGGCTGGCTTATCCAAAAGCCACTTTATTGACTATTCTAAGTCTGCTGGCCATAGTTCAAAGGCCATGCAGTGAATTATGTTTTAAAGAAAATCTTCCCATTTGAGTGAGATCTTCACATGATCTTCAAATCTTCAATCTTGACACTGGCCACTAAACTAACCTCTTGGCCCTAACACTAAACTAACCTCTTGCTCTGTATACTACCCACCTTCCCTACAGATTGGATCATGGTGTCAACCTGTCAAACTGTTGGCAGAACAAAAGTTGTTCATTTCTCCTATTAAATGTTATGTTAGATGTCTACAGATTCCTACTGTTTATTGTCTGTAAAGGTTAGAGTTTTTATACCCATGCTGTGAATGGCCCTGAAACTCTGCATCTTACATCACACTGAGTTGTAATGTTATCTGCGAGCATGTAATACAGTACTAGGATCATAAAGAGTTCATTGAGTTTATAAACTCATGTATCCCCCATAAAAATAAAGGTCTAAGTATGACTAATGCAGTCTAAACAGAACTATTGCTAGGCTTCATTATAGAGTAGGTTAATAATATAAATTATTACATAAAAATAAGGTAGCTGTTTTAGAATTTAGATGAATATTCTTTGATTGTAAATAATCTTACCTGGTGGCTACTTTTCCTTGGGCTGGTCATGAACAGGCCAATCCCACCATAATTTGGCATGATGAACAGATAAGAATTGGGTCATTTAGAGCCTCTTAGGATCTGCTGCTGAGCAGTTTGGTGTGCTGGTGATCACACAAAGATTATCCACCTTATTGACTTGAACACCTTAGGACAAATAAACAGATCATAACTTCTTCTAAACAAGCCAAGCAAAGTATGAACCACTTATACAGTATGTTGCTTTAGTTCATTGTAAATAGCTGTGTACCTGGTGCTACAGACAACAGAGAGATGCCCACCTTCCATTGTTCCCAGGGAGAATTCTCAGGCGTCTCTCCTCACACACGTCAATGGCATTGCAAAAACAGCTTGAAGCAGGTTAATACAGTGTACAAGGAGTTTACAGTTTACAAGCAGTTTACAGTTTACAAGGAGGTCAACTATAGTTCAGAAGGAGGTCAGTCGAGGGTTTAATGTGAAAGAACTCTGAATTTCTGTATCTCAGAAGCGCTTCAAACTGATCTTGGATGCAAGCGGAATGCACCTGAATGCAAGCTGCTTTTGTCCACCAACACAAGCCCTAAATATGAATCTAAATTAAACTGTTTTGGTCCGAAATTGTTGATAATCAGTCTTTGTATGATCCTAATTATTGGCAATAGCTGACTGTATCTGTTTACATATTGAGGAGTTTGTGGAGGTTGATTCACTAAAACTGTCACCACATAAAGCTGAGAATAAAGAGAATTAACTTGAATGCTTCAATTTTGTCACTAGATATATTGGGTACACAAGCACCATTGCATTGCAAGATTGCAAGAGCATTCATGTATATTTCCTTAGTAGACAGACACCTCTTAGGCAGAAACGTATCTCAGGACTCTGGAGGGATGTTTAATATCAGCTAGGACATATCAACCCAGGTAATCCTTTTTCTGCAAGATCTGTTCATCTGGATTAAATGATAAAGATTAGAGAAAAACAAAAAAGCTCCCCTGGCAATTCACCTCATCTGGTCTAGCAATCATTTTTACCCCATTTGCATCTGCCAGAAAAAAAGCATTTTTGTTTTTTACCAACCACTTTCCAGCTCACTGGAGCAAGAAGTGAACAACAAATTAGCACATAACGCCGCATTTCCACACCTCCTTGTGGACATGGGACGTATGGACAATGATGCTGCCTTTCAGTACTGATTTGGTGTTTTAAAAGATGGAACCCACACTGTTTCTTAGTGCTCCTTTCCTTCTGAAAACCCAGTTCAATGTTGATGGTCTGGAATCAGCATAACAGGGAGTCACATGTAAGAAAGAATATATGTTGATCTGGGCTGGTATACATTTTACAGAAGTTAAATTATGTTCAATAAACATCAGCATAACTGTGTAGTAATCTTACAATTATTTGACTAAAAGTAATTGCAGCAGTTCCAAAGTGACTTGAAAAATCTTGCCGATGGTTTGCTACTGCACCACCCTGCACTGTCCATGTAAAGGTGGAATAATTCATCATAATAGTCCAGGTTATTGTTGTGATGTTGAATGTCAGAGATGTAAAAGACTGAAAGTGAAGGCACTGGCAAAAGCAACACGAATGTATAAATAACCAGGGGCATAATTGGTTTAATTCACTAGCTTACATGCGAGTAGGATTCTGCATCAATGAAGCACATTTGCTTTGCTGTGCACAAATGTTGACACACAAGATGCAGCAAACCTAAACCAAACTTAATAACAAGGTCCCTTTGCTATGCAATGTATGCCTCAGGGCAAGGTAGCAGTGTCTCTGGAAAGGGCCCGCTCTCTGAACCCCCATTACTCACCTTACTGGCAATATCTCCCCCTCCTTTCTGCTCCCCAGCCACCTCAATACTGTCACAATAACATAACACTTCCAGGTATGAAAGAGCATGTTACCTCCTCCCCTGTGACAGCTATTCTCTAGGCCAGAGCACTGTCACAAATTACGTCACCATTCCCCTGGGTTGCCGACACCACTTATTCTAATGCAAGCTGTAAAGAAGCAATGAGGGATTGCTGGGAAAACGAGTCCATGCAGGTCGGAGGATTCCCTTTCCGGAGACACTGCTACTTTGCTCTGCAATGTATTGATGAGGGCAGCAATGAATGTGTCTCTTTTTGTCACTTTTAACAGTTAATGTATGATGAGAGTTCTAGAGCAAATCTCCAAAACACACAACAAGCCATGGGGCATGAAGAGGACATTTTGCATTTCTGGATTTGGATGCAGCAGTCATTTCTGTCTCAAATGCAACCTGTCCTCAAGGCTGGATTAATCCATTGTGTCCCCTATAGGCCAACACCCTTACCTCAAGTGTGTTGGCACCGTTGTGCAGGAGCAGCCTAGCACAGCACAATGTGCAGGAAGACTTTACAGGAGAAGGTACAAATGAAAGAGCCCATATGTTTAAATATCAACCATGGCTCTGTAAATGAACTGGAAGGGGCTGGGGGGCGAATTAGGCTAAAAGTAATGCATTGTGTTGGCATTTAGTACCAGAGACAAGAAAGAGCAGAGTAAAGGGCGTTTGGTAGGCCAAAATAGTAAAATGTGCAGCAGCTGAGCACCACCCCTGGCACCATAGGCCTTTGCCTATGTGGCCTATTGGCAAAGCCAGCCTTGCCTCTCCTAGAAAAAAACACTTAAGGCAGGCAAGAAAACACAAGCAAACATGAGATTTTGGAAGGAGAAAAAAAATGTATATTTGTATTTTTTTTTTTAAATTAAATGCTATGCACTGTTCAGTCCACAGTTTTAAATGTAAAAATTTATTTCTCCATTTCATTAAACTACCTGAGGCCAAATGTGTGCATCTTCCAGTTCTTGCCACCAGGTGGAGTATTGAACTTACACTGTTACTCCATTGTTATGCTTGCAATAAAGCCAAATAGTTCTGTTTTGTAACAGATTTAAATAACTTATAGAGCCTATTGAAGTGTGTCTGTAAAGGTCACGATAAATGGCAGAGCCACCCACACAGCAGATATATTAAATAGACCATGGAGAAAGGTTCCATGAAGAAATAAATACTAATGGGATATGTGAAAAACAGCTTCAGCCAGTGATTATAGATTTGAAAATCGATAAATGAATGCTTGGTGTTCAAGGTGCACATAGTAAACAGCATTACATTCAGATACAGAATGAATGGGTATTCAATAGGTGTGGATTATATAATTTTTATAGACCCGTTTTCCTAAATGATTCTACCATGTAAAAACTTTAACCAAGGTTATCAGGTCAGAAGTTAAATACCTATAATGAGCACAACACTAAACCAGTTCAATATAGACATTGCCCAATGCTTTCCCAGGTAAAACTGTGCTGTTAAGCTACAGCTACCATTTAAGTTTTATCGCTGAAGGACAGTTAGTGAAATGCCTGAAACTTTGAGCTTTTTTCAGCCAGAATTGCTTGTTTTAGGCTGCACAGATGTCAAAGGAGGCACCTGAAAACATGCGCAACACACATTTATCATACCTAAAAATTGCATTATTTTCCTAGTAACTAGCTTTTCATTGGCTAAAATAAAACACATTTAAGACTAAAATGTGTGGAAAAACTGCAAAACTGGATTCATAATCATCTAAAAATGCTCACGCTCAAATGAATGAATTACTGTTTGTTGTCTTAAGAAAGCAGCCACAGCTTGAGTAGAAGAGCCTGTCCCCTGCCAGCATGCTGTTGGAACAGAATCCTGCACAAAAAGCACAAAGGGTTCTTCTCTACAGTATGCTGGCAGGAGACAGCTTCTTCTACTGAGGCTGTGGTTGCTTTCTAAAAAAAACTGTAAGACTTGGTCCATCTTTTGTTTTAATGCACGTGGAATATATTTAGATGATTTACTTAAAGTTCAATTTGGCTTTAAGGAAAACATTCCATCCTTGGAGCAGAGGAGACAGGTTGGGATGACTGGTCTAGGAGCCAGCAGGGACCATAGTTCGAGAGAGTATCTCTGTTTCTCTAAACTCCCTAGGCAAAACAAGCATTTAACCCTTGCAGTGGGACTGCCCACTGCAAGGGTTAAATGCTTGAGATATACTCGCCCGAACGATGATTTTTGTTTGCCTGTAGTCCTTCTTTAAATACCAGGTTCACCAAGTTATCCAGCTTCTCAGTGATGCATTATATATGTAAAACTACAAATGTTACATGGAAACAAAGTCTACTTGCCTGGAGTTTTTGCCTGTCAGTACACTAGGCCATGCTGCTCTGCAAATGACTGTGGCTTAGAACCAAACCCATAATAATGTAGTCAAGGATTTCCAGGTTCTCTCAATGAAAGAAATGATCTCTCAGCATTGACTCCAACCCAGCTATGGTCTTCAGGGGGCATCACATGCTGAGAGGTACAGTTCAAAGGTGGGAAATTTAACAGCACAGAATGGGTGGCATTCTCAGGTAGAACCTGGCTACAAGGAATCTGGAAGTAAACTGAAGGGATATTCTGTTTTTCATCATATTTTCTGCATCGCAGGTGAAATCTGGTAGCACAGCCCAGCTATTCACATACTGGATTATATTTCCTTGTAAACACACAGAAAATATAATAACAGAGTAACGAGAGTGCTATTTACTTACTGGAGAAATAATTGACATGAATCCTATGAGTTGTAACACTAGAAGTCAGATTTAGTAGCCAAACCTTAATTTGAAGTGGAGAACAACTATTAATGCCCAACTCAACCATTTTTATTTTTAATTTTTTACTGTTTAGTAGAGAAGGTTAGAGTCAAACCAGTCACGTTTCGACTGCTTTCCTTTTTAGAGAGATTTTCCTTCATCTTCTATACTAATGATAACGGGACAAGAAAGGAAAGGGTGTAGGTGTCCTTAGCTCTGATAAAGCTTTAGAGAATTTTTTAAAACCCAGCACGTGTTGTGCTTTAAATAAGCTGGACTATCTACAGTTGTGGACAAATTAGTTGATGTCCTGACTGCTTATTGAAACAATGCTGCTTTCCTCCTGAATTAAAAATGCCTTTGTTATGCCATCGAGTAAAGCAAAGAAAGTGTGAAAATAGATTATTCTACATAGATGTTATAAAATGGCATGGACAGATCTGAGATCAGAAAGAAAAAATTCTAGACCAAAGATATTTCTAGTCAAAGGTGAAGGCTATAAGACCATTTTCAAGTAGATTGATGTTTCTGTGACTACAGTTGCAAATATTATTAAGAACTTTAAGGTTCATCAGAGTGTAGCCAACCTCCATGGACGTGGCCACAAGAGAAAAAATGAGTGATGGTGGGCTCATAGCAGATGAGCTTCTTTTAGTTCCTGGTAAAGCTATGACAGGCCATTTTATTTTATTCTTTCATGCCTATGGCTAGAGGTATGGGGACCATTGAAGAGAAGCAGGCAATAACAATTTGCAAAGTTCTAATGTAGTTCTAACAGACTACCAACTGCTTAAGTAATGCCAGTATAGAGGCACAGGGCAGTTTGGTGACCCCGTTGTATCTAGCAGGTGTCTCTATGCTCTAGTAGATTTGCTAACTTTGCCTTCCGACTCCAGTTTTGAATATTTATTGAATATTCCTTTGTTTCTTTCTCAGAAATGTATGTTGTTTTTCTTAAAGCCCAGTTGAAGTTTTTTTTTAGTGCACAGTTAAGTAAAGTGTTCAGGAAAACAGCATTCTGAGTATTTCTTACTTTTATATTGTGCTTAACCCAGCTTTAGTAACAACATGAAGTTCTTCCCCCAGGCAGCACAATGCAGAGATAGTGGTCTCTCCACAGCAGTCCAACACCCATTCCCCCTCCACCGAGTCAGAAATAGAGATCTCTTTCAGCTGTGTTGAATGCAGAGCTCTAGTTCTGACTCAGCAGTATGTCAGATCGCTGTAGAGAGGACACTGCTTATGCTGGCTGGGGGAGAACTGTGTGCTGCCACTGGAGCTGAGTAAAACATAAAATAAAAGTTAGAAATGCACGGAACAAATATTTTTCTACACACTTACCTTTGCATTTAAAAAGAAAACAAAAAAAAACGTCAGTTTGGCTTTTCAATCGCACAGGGGTTATGTTACACAATCCGTTTAGGTGCAAATAGTGCTTAGCGGAGCTCTTCATGAAAGATATTTTCACCACTTCAATCTCTTTTGCTAACACAAAGTTCATCTTATACAGGAAACTGTTTCAGTAAAATATTATGCTTTGATTTTTTACCAAGCTAATTATTTTTGGAGCAAGGCGATGGTCTTCCCCACTGTCCATGTGTTCCCGTAGCTGGCCTGACCTCTTGGCTGCTGTGCCTTCAGTTACTAATGAAAGTAACAAGAATACATTTTACACTTTTACTCCCGGAGGATTCCCCCATCCCCATGAGTGCTAGGTTTATTCCTGGCTGATCCCTATTCTCAACAACACAGCACTGCTCTCACTATGGAGAGGAAGAGAGACTAAATTTATCAGCGTAGGAAAGAGAGAATTTAACCTTTTCCTACCAGCCAGTGCAGAAATCCTTACTAGTGTATGGCAAGAGGGCTTATATGGAATACAAAATGTCATCTTTTGTATCAATACGGTACACAATATATAAATATATTAAAAATCCCTCTGATACTTTAGTGAAGATTAAGTTCTCATGAAAAAAATGGTTACAGACTTTGGCCATAACTTCCATTGTACATTGTTTGGATGACATTTGGCTGTAATGAACATGTAATAAAAGGACTGTTTTTTTATGGCGAAAAGGGAACAATTACTGATTGGCCACACACTCTCACGTACATCATATTGCTTACAAGTTAATCCAAATGCACTAGTGTATGTCCAGCCAAAACGATTTCTATTCAGTTATAGATAGAGTAAGTTTAGTAGCCAAGTTTAGTAGCCAAACTTGAAAGGCATGCAGGTATATACAGAACCTTTATTGTTGGTTTTTAGAGCGATCTGGGACTTCATTAGAGAGATTTCCCCTCACTGTCCCAGTGACTATGTTTCATCAGACAGGAAGTGAGGGATATTCTTCCAACAGCAACACAGACAGAAATACAAACACTGCTTTGTAAGTAGAGTAGGGAAAGGCTAGAACCTCTGTCAATTCGTATTGCTGTTGGTGTCCCTTTTGGTAGAGGAGACATGCAAAGTCTCTGTTCTTCCTCTCTCCTCCAGTGCCCTACATTGTACACACTCAGCCCATTCATTACCACGCTAAGATAAATTGGCCAGGTGCCATGGAGGATGTAAGATGCATAGGGGTTACATTACCCAGGCTTCCAAGCGGCTGAAGAGGACTTCCGAGAACCCGTAAATGTCAGCGGTGGGAGCTGTTTGTTTCGATTTTTTTCTTTAAACTTCCAGCTTTCTAGTAGAAGTGATTCAAGCAACTGTTCCTCTCTAGTACCCAAGACCTCCATGGCCGGTGTGAGGATAGAAAGCAGTGGGAGATCAGTGAACATCCGTTTGCTGATCTCTCCTAGGTAGCATGAACCTGGAAGCGCTCAGGTTTGTCCTTCCAGGTTCAGACCTGTCAGACCAAGGCCACGGTACCCAAATACATTTTATATCATTTTTTAAAAACAGATATAGCTTTCAATTTGATTTTTTACTGTATAAAGGAAAATGTGAAAGCCGCACAGCCGCGCCAAGGCACCTCTTATAGTGCGGTCCTAACTCTAAACTATGAGAGTCTCCATCTTGGAGCACATGGGGGCAGAAGATTTCAAATTGGGTGCAGGTTTGTCAGGAGGAAGCCCAACCTCCTTAAAGGCACAGGGACACACAAGGGATCCCGCACATCCAAATGGCAGCTGAGAACCCCAATGCGTCACTGCACCAAATCGGTCAAGCAAAACAAATGACAAACGCACTCAACAATTCGTCACCAGCTATACAGTAATACAATAAATACAATAAATACAATAAATACACTGTATTTATTGACGTGCATCGTGGTAAAAAACAACAAATGTTTCCGGGTCACAAAGGATCCCCTTCATCAGGTAAAACATACACTGTATATACACTGTATACACTGGCCGGTGTGAGGATAGAAAGCAGTGGGAGATCAGTGAACATCCGTTTGCTGATCTCTCCTAGGTAGCATGAACCTGGAAGCGCTCAGGTTTGTCCTTCCAGGTTCAGACCTGTCAGACCAAGGCCACGGTACCCAAATACATTTTATATCATTTTTTAAAAACAGATATAGCTTTCAATTTTATTTTTTACTGTATAAAGGAAAAACAAACTAGAAATTTTGAAAAATAAATCTTCTACTCTCTCGGTTTTATTTATTTATTTTAATGCAACACCATCTTATATATTTTACCAAAAATTGAGTAAGATATTGTGTGCACTGAAATTTATTTTTTAGTAAAAATATAGATTTGATGAACAGGAGCACAATTATCGTGTGAAATAAAAAAAATGCAACTGCCACCATTTTATTCTACAGGGTCTCTGCTTTCAGGAAATATAAAATATTTTGTGGGGTTTAAGTAATCTATAGGCCTAAAATTTACATTTTAACGTGCTCAAAACAATGAAAAATTGGCTTTGGTAGCGAAAGAGCTCAAACACACATGGTGATACACCAGTGATAGATTAAATGTACCGTGGGCCCCGGGATGTTTTCAGTTCATGAGCCCCTTGCTAAATGTATTAGATCATAGGGTCTATGTTTATGTTTTGCTTTTACATAGGTTTGTAAAACATTTCTGCAAGATTTGAAATACAATGTTTGGATTTTGAATTGGACATTATACAGCGGCATTCGCTTTGGTGATTACTCACATGATGGTTGCAGAATTTACAGAAACAATGCTTCTAGGTAGAGGGAGTGTGCATAGCTGTTGTGTATGACCATCTGGTATATACAGTGTATGTTTTACCTGATGAAGGGGATCCTTTGTGACCCGGAAACGTTCGTTGTTTTTTACCACGATGCACGTCAATAAATAGATGTATTTTGCAAATTTGGAGTGCCGGTGTCTCTGCTTTAGCCGCTGCATGTACACGCCTGCATACCGCATGTAATTGTATGTGATATGATTACATACAGTTACAAAAACAATCACTATCTCTGGATAAACAATTGTGAATCCAGGGATAGTGACAGATTCCTAGCTGCATGTAATCCTTTCACATATGATTACATGCGGTGTGCAGGCGTTTACATGCAGCAGCTGTCACCCGATCATTCATTTGAATGGGTGACAGTTGCTTCTTGTACCATATGCAGACATTAAAACTGGTACCGTATATAGTAGCGGCCCCCACGGGACTAAAAAATGTGTCCAGTGATCCTGACTAAATTGAGTTTGAGACCCCTGCTGTATGGGCTCCTCGGCAGTTGGCAACCACTTGTATCTTCCTCCGCCCACCCCAGCTGCTATTGGCTAAGAGGGAGAGTGCAGCACTGCCATTGGCTGCTCATGTATTTTAGCAGAGTAGGGACAGAGAAGACGCATCAAGGCATCTTCACATGGGAGAAACATCGCTGCCCCTCACACCACCACCACCCACTACCCGGAGAGGAAGACGAGGACATGACAGAGCACATGATCTAGTACATCAAAAATGTCCCTTTCTATCTTACACCATCGCC
This sequence comes from Nanorana parkeri, assembly GCF_000935625.1. NCBI lineage: Eukaryota > Metazoa > Chordata > Amphibia > Anura > Dicroglossidae > Nanorana > Nanorana parkeri. Next base: position 585,769 of record NW_017307067.1, on the reverse strand, counting down.
ATCCGCACTTTGCGTTACACTGCTGTCATCCGCACTTTGCGTTACGTTGCTGTCATCCGCACTTTGCGTTATGTTGCTGTCATGCACTTTGCGTTACGTTGCTGTCATTCGGACATTGCGTTACGTTGCTGTCATCCGGACTTTGTGTTACGTTGCTGTCATCCGCACTTTGCGTTACCCTGTTGTCATCCGCACTTTGCGTTACACTTCTGTCATCCGCACTCTGCGTTACACTGCTGTCATCCGCACTCTGCGTTACACTGCTGTCATCCGCACTCTGCGTTACATTACTGAACTCCGCACTCTGCGTTACATTACTGAACTCCGCACTCTGCGTTACATTACTGAACTCAGCACTCTGCGTTACATTACTGAACTCCGCACTCTGCGTTACATTACTGAGCTCCGCACTCTGCTTTACATTACTGACCTTCGCACTCTGCTTTACATTACTGACCTTCGCACTCTGCGTTACATTACTGACCTTCGCACTCTGCGTTACATTACTGAACTCCGCACTCTGCGTTACATTACTGACCTCTGCACTCTACGTAACATTACTGACCTCTGCACTCTGCGTTACATTACAGAACTCCGCACTCTGCGTTACATTATTGACCTCCGCACTTCGTGTTACATTACTGAGCTCAGCACTCTGCGTTACATTACTGACCTCCGCACTCTGCGTTACATTACTGACCTCAAAAAAGGTCACAAGCACTCCAGCATGTAGAAAAGTCATTGTTTATTGACTTCCCTAGTATATTTATCTGTTTTGCCTGATGAAGGGACTTTGCTGTTCCAAAATGTCGCTCTGATGATGTGACATCTGTGAAGTCATTAAACATTGCCTTTTCTACATGCTGGAGTGCTTGTGACCTTTTTGAATGTTTTGGATTTATTTTGCGGAGGCATCCGCGGTCATTTCAGCACCCACCCTATAATTAGGGGTTTCTATCCGGTCAGAAGTGCAATGGGTGTGTATGGTTTTTGACCATTACTGACCTCTGCACTCTGCGTTACATTACTGACCTCCGCACTTTGCATTACATTACTCACCTCCGCCCCCTGCGATACATTATTGACCAATGCACTCTGCGTTATAACTGACCTCTGTCCAAATACTAAAAACCGATACCAGCACTTACATTTTTCAAATTGACTTAGGTGTCCCATACACCTTACAATTATCTGCAGATTTTCTGTGGTCAGATGGAAAAAGTGCAACAGATTGGCCCAGGTGGAGGTTCCTCCATCCACACAGTTAAGTGTAGATGGAGGAATCTGTTGCACCTTTTCCATCTGACCACAGAAAATCTGCAGATAATTGTAAGGTGTATGGCCAGCTTTAGGTCCAGCACTTGCTTGTGACCTTGCGGCAGCCTTCTGGGGAGCCACGCAATGCCTGCTTACAGCGCTTCTGCCACCCGCACATCTCCCCTTACTAAGACCCTCCCCACCCCTCCTGACAAGCTCTGCCCAAGACATTAGGCCTGAACCCCAGAGTAGAGCAGCAGCACAGAGTATGGGGCAAATGTATATACTATTATTCTGCATTGCTCTATGCTTTGCTGGGATTTGTAGTCCTCTATAGCTGATGGTATTATTCTGCAAGGCTGCATAATGTGTTGCTGAGAATTGTAGGCTTCTATAGAACATCAAAGAGAAGATACATACCTACCAATGTTCCGAGAGAAAGTGGGACACCTTGATGAGAAAGGGAGGCACCTTTTAGCTCAATGTATGAAGGCAAAGAACACACCCATGCCATGCCCCCAGCTACACCAATCGTGAAGAATTAATAGAGAAAAAACGATAGGGTAAACCCACAAGTACTTATTTACCATTACTTTTTCTTTATACAAAATATAAATTACATATAAATGAATCCAAATATAAGATGCACCAATGTAGAGGGGGGAATATAGGTTTAGTGTAGTATAATATTTTCTGTAATTATATAGTGCTTTTTGTTACAAAGATCTATACATCAGACTAGTTAGTGAGAAAAACGAGATTTGGTTCCAAAAGTGGGACAGTCCTAACAAAGGTGGGACAGTTGGGAGCTATACAGAACTTTTTAGTATCCCCATGGACCTCCTAGAACAGAACTGGATATTTTATGGCCCACAGGCCGTATCTGGACCTTGATCTGTGGCAGTTCAGCCCACGGTCTGCACATGGAACGATGGCAGACCTGCACTCATTTATGGCTGACTGACAGTGGATGCACTGGCCTCCAAGGCAGCTGCATCCATTGCAAGCCATACCCCAGCACAGGTCGACAATCGGTCCGTGTCCGGACCGCGTTCCCCTTCACTCCTTGGTTGCTAGGACCACTGGCATTCTAGCAACCAATGACATCACGGTTCTCCTCTGCACTCATTGTTTGATAGCACTGCTGGACAGTCCTAACAACCAATGACATCAGGGGTCCTCCTCTCTGCAGTCATTGGTTGTTAGGACCACTGGGTGGTCCTAACAACCAGTGACAAAATCTTCCCTCCACCTTTACCAAATCCTACTCCTCCATCCTTTCCTGCACCTCCTGGCTCCAGTGCGGCAAAAAAAAGTATGTGGCACATATTTATTATTAGGGTCCATTCCATTGTGCCGCACCATGCGCCTGCCATGTGTTAACAGTGCCTGATGTGTGTTGCTGTTCATTTGAATGGCAGCCCAAATGCACCTCCCCCCGCAATGCAATCGTCCACGCTGCAATGCGCAGTGCCGCAATACTATTCATGGTATGGCAATGCAACACACCTGTTGCACTGCAAGGCATACTACTGTGCATTAATCACATGAGAAACCAGGACTGTTGTGGAGGGCTGAACCAATAGGCCCTATTGTTCGGCCCTCCACAACAGTCCCAGTTTCTCACGTGGCCTTTTAAAAAATGAATTGCTCACCCCATTCTGCCCCTATTATAACCTGCCACTGGCTGGGAGATTTCTGAATACAAATACTCTTGTGACCCACCAACAGTATATCACTGTGTAGCATATGGATTAGGACAATTCTTCTAAGACAGCAATATGATAATTTTTCCTTATCTCTGCCAGTACAACTATCCACCATATGCCTAACAAAGAGCAAGTGCACGTATTCGCGACCATGACTGCACTCCACAAGCAATGTACTTATCAAGTCCGTACTTTGTATTCAGATATGCACCATGCACGCTGGATGAATGTAACAGCATTCTTTATATAAGATCCTGCATTCCTTAGGATGATATATCAACATGTAAGACAGACTCATAATCACACAAATATGTCAGCATTGCACAACACATTATTGGCAATCTGTTAAAGTGCAAAGTTTACTGGCTACAGTGTTTTAAGGGTTACAACTGTCGAAATAATATATAAAAGAATGAATATTGAAACAGTGTAAAAATAGTTCAGTCCAAAGGTATTGGCGGAAATGTTTATTCTTCTCAGGTTTACAAGGAAAGAACAGAAAGGTGTTTTTGGAGCAATTTGAAATGCACTGCTAGATAAGATATTACTTGTATGGATAGAGCCAACAAGATGTGAAAAATGTAAGTGCATGTCTAAAAGTAAAAAAGATATTCAGTACATCTCTGCAGTATATGCTCATTTACCAGTTTTTTTCTCTTTAAAAATGCTGCAAGGTTAGAAAATATATCTTTATTCTGCCATAAATCCAGTAAGCTCCTAAATTCCTGGTGTGGGATGTCAATGCTGACTCTGCTGCACTCAAATACCAATGAGTGTTATCAGCCCTACCCGAGTTTTCCCCTGCTGGACTACAGAACTCCTTCCTCTCTCCTCAACTCTATAACATAAGCAGGAGCTGTTCTGCGATCCTGATCTCTATATCTGGCCTGGGTCTCAAAGTTTTGAGAGCAGAGGTTAAACATAAGCATGCCAGTCAGGCAATTAGCATTTTAGGAAGAAAAGGCCAGAACTGACCGCCTCCATATTCTTTCATGGACGGGTCATCCAGGGGTGTCCTGAGGCCTTAAAGCGGAGGGGGAGTGCTGGTGGTGCATGCTAATCGCCAGGGGGACATGCTTTGACGGAGTCAGCTCTGGCTCCGGATCTGGCCAGCATCCCGCCCAGCTCATGGTAACCAGTGACATCACTGGTTGCCAGGAGCTGGGCAGGATGCTGGCCGGAGCTGAAACCAGAGATGGCCCCCCAAATTCCACCCCTAGTGGTTAGCATGTACCCCCAGCACCCCTCCACCTGCAGGATGGCAGCCAGAGCATCCCAGGTTGCTAAGGGATGGATGGGGAGATGTGTATGGCCCTTACACATTTCCCTGCCCGACTCTTAGCAACCTAAGATGCCCTGGCTTGAAAGGGGGCAGCAGGCACACTGCAAACATGCCATGCCACTCTGCCTGCCATCGCCCCACCAGGCCCAAAGAGATGCCGTCTGAGGCAACAGCCTCAGGTTGCCTCATTAAACGGACGGCCCTGGGATTACCCTTAAGCTCACACTAACCCCAAATACTCTCTAATACTAAATACTTACCTTAACGACTCTAAAGCATGCAGGGCAGTATTCTTGCAGTCCATGTGGGTCGGTGAATAAACACCTCTCTGTGTGGTAAGGGCTTACACACATTAGGACTTCCAACTTAATGGATCTCTTTCCCACTTTCTCTCCCTCTCTAGTTGACATCTTGACCTATAAGGATAGTAAATAAAAAAATCTGCTTTGCCTGAGTATCAACAAGTAACATTTTAATGCAGATAACCACCTAAAAGTTAAATGCGGCCATCTCAGACAGAGGACTCTGGACGCTTATTAAGTGTCCACAACCATTCCTTCCCGGGATGTGGTTTCAAAAGAGGGACAGTCCCTTGAAACGAGGGACAGTTGGAAGGTATGGTAAAAATGTTCAAGTCTGGTCTCAGCACTTTGCTCTCTCCCTACTTCTTGTGCTCCTGCACTGTGTTTACATTAGAGAATCAAAGGCTACCAGGCTGACAACTCACTGTGGGCAGAGGGGAGATGAGCTACTCAGACAAAGTGAAATTGAGAAGCTTCTGCTGCAAACTTTGTAGCGGCAGCCAATATGAGTCATTCATCCTCAGAGAGAGGGTCAGTGAGGAATTGTTTTGAAGTTTATTTACTGTTAGAAAAGAATTTGTAAACATTTTAATGCCCATGGCCTGCCCACAGAACTACATGAAAGAAGAACTTTGGCCTACCCCCATACTGCAAGGGTTAAGTGGCTGGCACTTAGACCGGTCCCAGGAGCCGCTCGCCCCCTCCGCTGCAACAGTCTAACGTCCTTGAGTCATCATGTTCTATACACTATGTATCAGTGACGTGCGGTACCTTCCGTGCTGGGTGAGGCATTCCCCCTGCCCGTCTTATCCCTCACTTGCTCGTTGCTGATGAGGCATCGAGATTGATGGCCTTAGTGTTTTTTCTTTTTTTTTTCCATTGGACAGCTTGAACCAATTGTGCTTTGCCATTGGTCCAAACCATCCACAGAGCTCAAGCCTCTAACATTGAGGCAAGAGCTGTCACAGCCTCTACTCTCTCTGTTAAGCTACACAAGCAGTAGGGAAGCCTGCTGCTGTGTAACCTAACTTAGCTGTCCAAAGCCAGATGCAGCGCTGCCTGTAATTAACAGACAGCGCTCAGTCCATGACAGGGTGCACAGCGGAGAGGCTTTCCCTGCTGTTTAACCTTTTACAAGCCACTCTGAATGGAGAAAAATCTGTCAGCTTCAGACTTGAAGCGGACAGCTTTTTCCTCCATAATACTAGGTGAGGATCTGCCTCATCTGCCCCCCCCCCCTCCCCCTGACCGCACGTCCCTGCAATGTATAGGATATGAGAATGCCGAGGGACATACCATTGCTGCAGCGAAGGAGAGGTCAGGCGGCAGGGACCTGAGGATCAGGAGAGTATAACATTTTTATTTTAGCAGCTAGACAAAAAAAAAACAAGCACTTCACCCTTGAAGTGCAGGGGTAGCCCCACTGCAAGACTTAAGAACAGTTTTGCCCAGAGTTCTGCTTTAAGGCTCAGTTTACATATTAAACCATAGTATGGTTCTGAATATATAACAATCTTTTGTCAGTTAATAATGTTCCCTCTCCCAATATTACATTTTAAGCGAGCTAACCAGAGGTTATCAAGCAAATATTGATTTGTCTATGCAGACTGCGACAAAGTCTCTATGAGATTAGCTAGAATCAGGAGATTTTTTTTTACCTATGCAGCAAATCACAGAATGTCTTTACACCTCTCTCTGAGATGCATCTTGGTAACTGGCCAATGCATTGCCTGTGAGTTATTACAGTTTACAGGAGCCATTCTCAACCTTTTTTCCAAGGAACCTTTAAAATAATTTATGGGTCTTGGGAACTACAGCTAAAAGCTATTGTATCTACAGGTCATGGCATATTAGCATGATTGGAAAGTTATTGCATATATACTGGGCCATCCCTATAATAAGGCAGCATATCATGATGGGGGGCGGCGGACAGAGTGGCATAGCCCTCTCTGCTGCACAATTTTTTCAGTGTGCCTGCTGTCCCTGGCCAGAGCATCCCAGGTTGCTAAGAGGTAGGCAGGGAGATGCTCTTGCTGGCCAGAGTGGCCCGCCAAGCTCCTGGGAACCAGTGACATCACTGGTTCCTAGGAGCTCAGCAGGACGCCAAACCTCCATAAAGCAAGGGACACCTCTAGTGAAGCATTTTTACTCCCACCTTCTCTATACAACAACATTTCTTTCAGTAGTAGTTAGGGATGCACCGATAACAGTCTTTTGGTATCGAGTACCAATATTTTTTGGCTGTTACTCGCTGATACCGAATACCGGAAGTAAGCCATCTGACTTCCCTTGTTTAATGACTCCACGCCCGGCTTCCAGATACCGGAAGTTTCAGTATCGAGATAGGCATCGGGAGCTTTTTGTCAAATACTTGCAGGGCTATTAACAAAAGGGTGTAGAGTTAGGAGAAGGCAGGAGAAGTGAACAATCTAGGAGAACATAGCTGAACTCGAAAGTGAGCTGAATTGGAGAATGTTTCCAAATCAGCTATTTTGGCCAAGATTGTTCACTTCTCCTGCCTTTTCCAAACTCTTCACCCTTTTGTGAATAACCTTGATAGTATCGGCACCGATACTAGTATCGGCACCGATACTAGTATCGGTGCTTCCCTAGTAATAGTAATGGAATGCAATGAATAAAAAAAGGCCCAAAAAAGAAACACATACAGTAAAAAAGTTGTAGTGTCTCTCAGTGGTCAGTGGAGAAATGCTCTTTCTTATTGGTGGTCATCAGTGGAACAGTGCTTCTCTTATACTGGCGGTTAAAGAAAATATGCTTCTTTACATTGGTGGCCAGTATAAAAAGTGTCCCCTTGCACTAGAAATCAGAGGAAACCTTTCACTTTCCAATGGTGGCAAAATGGAGAGCGGCTCCATTATATTGGTAGTCGGTGGAAAGAATGCCTTGTTACATAGGTGATCGGTGAAGAGGCCTCTTCTGTGTGTCACCAGTGCCGGAACAATCCATTACTGCTCACTTAGCAAGCCCATAGCAATTTCTGGAGAAAACCTGGTTTGGAAAGGCTGGTTTATCGTAACCTGAGGGATTTTCACATCTTTGTTAAATCGCTCATCTCACCTGTGCTTCCAAGTATGTAGCTACATTGTAATAAAACTCAGGTCCTTTCATTTCTAGGTCTAAGGACTCCATAACCTACATACCATACTATTTAACTGCATACATTCTTTGTCATATTTTTACACATACTTACATTTGGTGCAACTTTGTAGGATTGAAAATCAATATTATGATGTGTCATATATGTTTTCAGTAAAAAAAAGAAAAAGAAAGATTTAAAAAAAAAAAATCACCCATTAAAGGAAACTTGTTTAGAAATAGCTACATATGCTGCCATTGCTGATCTCTTTTGATTGAAAATGCTAGTTACATGGCTGTTATTCTGATTCAATGCCTTTGATACTCCTGAGTCTTTGACCTGGAGCATTGCAAGTTGTGTGCTCACTGGCTGCATGCTTATCCCAAGATAGTGGCAAAGTAAATGTAAACCCAATCGCTAAACTCTCATATAAGTGCTAACATATTAATGTTAATTCAAAATTAATTTGAATATTTTTACAGCTGCAGCTTTCATTAAAATAATAGTTGGTGATGATCCAAACATAAAGATCCTTCTTCAGGCTCTTCCTGCTACAGGGTGATACCACTATGTATACTGTAAACATGTCACATTGCATTGCGATGGCGACTACAAGTGGTAATTTCAACACATTACACAGGCATGGTCCACCACAGGTGGACTACACAGTCAGCAGGGAAACCTATTCAAAAAGCATGCATGGTGGTCAGGGCCAGGCCAGAGTCTCTTCCTGCAAGGTGGGCGGTCACCATGCAGGAAGGGATTCCAGTCGCAACCACAATGCAAGTTTTTTCAATAGGTTTCCCTGCTGACTGTGTAGTCTAGATCTTGCCCCTCCTGTAGTCCCTCTTTCCTGTAGCGGGTAGCGGTGGATGGCAGGCCTTGGTGTCTCTGTATTTCATGGCGTAGCTTTTTTATGCAAGTGCCTCTCTCCTGAGGAAGCCAGTGGTGAAATGCGTTGAGCCAACACATCAGCCAGCATTATATGAGGATCTCTACACCGCCATTCTCTCCAGCAATTCCATCTCCATTGTATATTCTGTAATGGTGGCCTATAAGGGATGTTTTACTTACCATGAAGGACTTTTCTTTTAAAAATGCATTGATTTTAATATATATGGAATAAAATGTTCTAGTTTTTACAGTTTTTGGTATTTTCTTGGTTTCTTTGCTATGAGTGACCACCTACTGTCCATCTACTAGCCTGGAGAAAGGGGAAGGGATGATGGAGGAGCAGGGAGGAGAGAGGAGCAGAGTGCCTTGCCTTGCTGTGTTTGTGGAGACACACACAACCTACTACCACACATAAGGGTGGCTGCATAGGATTCTACAAAGGAAAGGAGCCACCATAAAACAGGATATCAGGACCAGTGCTCTGGGGACCAGCTGATTCTACAGGAAACTAAAACTTAAAAATAAAACCATGGAGCAGCATTCGTTGTAAGTGTTTCAATCAGCATTTGAAATAGCTTAAAAACCCTTTGCCTTTCAGATCACTTTAATGTACAACTGAAGCCAATACAGTTTTTTTAGTTTTGGATAGAGTGGAGAGATTAGAACAGCTTTCAAGTTTATATTATTGTCTGTGTCACCCGGAAATTCACCGTATTTGTCCTGGTGACATTTATCCCTGACAAGGGAAAGAAAAGCCCACATTTTGGGTTGTCACCAAAACATGGATGAGAAATCTTCCAATGGGGACACAAATGTGGAAAACTAAAAAGCAGACAGTGGTTGTAACCCTCCCTTACTCAAATTGTCATCAGATGCGTCGACTCGGATATGGTGATGTTCACGGTTCAATTACTCAGAGCCTACTGACGCTAATTACTTGAAACTTTCTTTATATACCTACCGAGAGGTACACAACTAGTGACATACTGGACAAGCTATTATCGAGAGAGATTGTAAGTACCGGAGGCTCAGAACCTTTCACCCGTCCCTCTTATCTAAAACAAAATTAAAAGTTTTGACTTCAGTGTGAGCACTACCGTCATGTCAAATTCTTGTTTTCATTTGTTTACAACATTCTCCAACTTGAGAAACGTACAATTGTTTTTCTTCCAAACTGGTTCCAGTATTTTTTGGATCATTTTTTTGGAGCTGAATTCAGTGAACAAGCATATAGCAGGTAGCTCTAAATGTATGAAAAAACATACAGATGAAGCATCGACAGACTGTGTGTTTTTAATAACTAAAGCAATAGAACAATGGCCTGGAGGATGGCAAAATGCATTTTCTGACTACAATTGATGGTGCTTAAAAGTATTTCACAAAACTGGGAGGTCTGCTAGGCACAAGAAAAAAAGGGTGTTTGTGTAGTTTTCTACAATGGGTAGATGGCTAGTATACTGCAGTACTACCAGAATTTGAGCAGTCAACTACCACAGTTTTTCTGTGTCACTGACCCAAACCAGTGGTCTGGGTGCCATGTGTTACTTTCATGTTCTTTGTTCACAGTTGGTGTTTAGTTCCAATGTATCTAAAAGTAGAAATATACTCAAAGAAGGCCCCCTCCCCTACACCTCAATCCCTCACGTTTTACATACAGTGTGGCTTACAAGTTGATTAAGGTAGTTGGGATGCAGTATGTTGCAAATGAATAGAAGACTACTCTGAGATTCTGCACGGTGAATCTAATGCAAAGCTATTACCTTTGATCCTTTCTAACCCTGGTCACCATACTTGCGACATGGAACGGGATAAACAGATTTTGGGCAAAAGTGGAAAACATGGATATTAGGTGGGAGTGGTGTTCCCGGAAGCACTTAGCAGATGAAAGAGCAGGTTGCAGAATGCAACTCAAAAAATCAAGACATTATCACGTTTTCCAGGTTTTCACTCACCAACCAGTTTTTGTTTCTATACCTCTATCAAACCTCACAAAAACCAGTCATATAAATATAAAACCAAGAAAAACCAAGGACCAAATTGCTAAAAAAAAAAAACTGGAACAAAGGCAGGTTGTTTTCTACAGTTTTCATAAATAGGCTCCTTATTTTTTTAAAAAATACACTAAATTTTTAAAATGCTAACTCTTAAAGATCAAGCTTAAAATAGAACAATGGGATAACCTCTCTATACTAACCTCCTCCCGTGACCCAATGTACAGGTGAAACTCGAATAATTAGAATATCGTGCAAAAGTAATTGCAGTAAGTGCTGCAAAAGGGGCCCAAACCAAGTACTGAGTACTAGGGATGTCCCGATACCAATGCTTATCACAATTATGACAAATCACGGCTTGAATTATCTTGCTTTGCATGTAATGAGTCTAGCTCATATATTAGTTTCACCTTTTAAGTTGCATTAGTGAAATAAATGAACTTTGCACGATATTCTAATTATTCGAGTTTCACCTGTATACGGAGAGCGCTGCAGCCAGGACAGATCCCAACAATACTGTCGAGATCCACAGCGCTGGCTGATAGGCTGAGCCTACTGTCAATCTAGAGGCAGAGCCAGCTGTGCCCACCTCCTCCCCGTCCGTTCCTCCAGTCAGCACTGGAGGAGCGGGGAGGGGGATCCCTGTGGGGAGCGGTGAGTTACCGATTTCTGCAGGGAGATGATCAGGAAGTGAGCGAGCGACAGTATGTGTTCTCTCACTTCCCGATCTATAGTCGACATATGACAGTTTCATTGTCACACGTCGGCACTAACTATGGGGATGAGTGAAAATCACTCATCTCATAGTTCTCCTTTAAAGTGACAATGAACTCAGGAGCTAAATCTTAAAAATGCATGTATCTTACCTCTTAATAAAAATGTATCCTATTTGTACATCACTCGGCTAGAGATCTTCAAATCATCTCTGAATTGGTGCTAACACTGTCCTTCCTTTTGGAGGGTGGCTACTTTTGTTCCCATGGTCCCTATGTGTGTGTTGTAAAGTAGCCATCGCTCCAAGCTCACTCCTGTGATGGACTATAATCTTATGTTTAGTTTACTTTTATGTTTAATGTTTAATAATTTGTATTGAGATTGTAGTGCATCACAGGAGTGAGCTTGGAGCAGTGGCTACTTTACTACACACACACACACACACACAGGGACCATGGGGAACAAAAGTAGCCACCCTCCAGAAGGAAGGACACAGTGTCAGCATGAATTTAGAGATAATTTGAGAATCTACAGCCGAGTGATACACAAATAAGATTACATTTTTGTTAATAAAGCATAATTAAACTCTAATTGTTGGCATATATCTACTGCTGTCAAGCAGTAGATATATGCCCTATGATTTAAAAAAAAAAAATTAGGCAAATACCTAATTACTTACCGGTTCCAGCGCCACTCGCTCTTGGCTGAAGCACTCCCAGCTTCCAACCGGCTGTGAAGTGGGCGGGCGCATGCGCAGTAGAGCATCAAATAAGGTAAGTGCATACCGCAGCATTGGTGGCGGGGAGGGGGGGGGTACATTACTGTGACTTTAAGGTACTTGAATGCATGTTTAAGTTTTAACTCCCAAGTTTAGTGACACTTTAAAAGGAAACTTTTACTGAGAGAATATGTGCGGCCATATGCTATTCTATAAAAATGACAGTTGCCCTATATATTTTTCTGCCTTTTGAGTCAATAACCTGGAACACGAATGCCTTCCCATACTCCGCTTCATAGTGGCGCAATCCTTAGCAGATTTGGCCATTTTTGTTTCTATGGGTGGTCAATGATGGTGCTGACCACCTTTATTGTTATAGGGACATTTCAAATGATTGCCCAAGAGCAGGAATGCAACCCACCCAATGTTCACATCTTCCATTTATGTGGATATTTGCTCCTCTCAGTGTTGGATCAGTTATATGGAGAGGTCCAAATTCATTTGATTGGGTGCTGTGGATGAGGCTTTTCAATTACTACTTTTAGTGTTTTAATGACAGTTCTTTAGAATCACAGAATAATAGTTCCTTACAAAGCTCATGTTCACTGCGTCTTCTCAGTGTTGGCATCACTGCACTGGGAGTGCAGCATTTTGGGAGAAGGGTCTTTCATTTAACAGGGTTCCAGCCTTGAAAGGTCTAACCCAAGCTTTAGGGTGATTACACACAGCCTGATATGCAAGCATTAAAATGAATGCAAGCATGACTTACAGAAATAATGCCAGAAAGGAATTCACACAAAAACAATAATGTATGGTTATGAGCTTTACAGGTACTTATCACATGCACAAAATTCTCAAAATGTTACATAATGAACCACAATCAGTCCCTCTTCTACAAAAAAGAAGAACTTTCACCACTTGTTTGCTGCACTATACCAACAACCAAGAGAGAGCTTTGTAGAGGGCATGGTCGTGCAGCAAAACAAATTGAAGTGACACTAAACTCATTAGATAAATCTTAAAAATATATTCAAAATATCCAACAAAAATGTAGCTTACTTGAGCATCACTCAGCTGTAGATCCTCAAATCATCTCTGAATTGGTGCGGACACTGTCCTTCCTTCTGGAGGGTGGCTACTTTTGTTCCCCATGGTCCCTGTGTGTTGTAAAGTAACCGCTCCAAGCTCACTCCCAAGATAGACTATAATTTCAATATCAATTAGTAAACGAAACATGAGATTGTAGGTCATCATGGGAGAGAGCATGTGCTCCATGCACGCTCCCATGATGACCTACAATCTCATGTTTCATTTACTAAGTGGTGACTACTTTACAACATAAACAGGGACCATGGAGAACAAAAGTAGCCCCCCTCCAAAAGAAAAAGGACAGTGTCAGCACCAATTCAGAGATGATTTGAGGATCTACAGCCGAGTGGCACACAAATAAGATACATTTTTGTTGATAGGGTACTTAAAAAGAATTTTTAAGATTTAACAGAGTTACGTGTCACTTGAATAATGGGCAGGCTTTCTTTCAGATCTGCCCCTCTATGGCCATCTTTGTAACCATTGGCCACACCAAGGGCAACTCATTCTGCAGTAAATGCATTTCAATCCATTTCAGTTTTTGTTCTGCACATTTCTTTTTTTATTCAATTTCCAGCTAAATATTAGGTGCCAGTGAAATATGTACTTTGGATTATAGTTCTGCACGATCCCAACACAAGGATACATCAGCAGGAAAGCTTTGCTGTGTGGCTGGAAGACAGATTGCAGCGACGTGCTCTTCTCACATTAAATAAGAAGCTAGCCTTCCTTGGCAATTGGACACCATACTTAGAGGAATTCATGTCAAAGTCTTTTAATGTGAGATCACAAAGTGATAATCTGCTCCGGATTGTGGTGAAAACTGGTGTCTGCACCAATGCCCAAGGGGCCTATATTTCTATAAAGTCCAGAAATCCAGAACTTTCATAACAATATCATTGAATAACTCATATTTGTTGTATTCTTAAGAAGATGAAGGTGAGGAATTCAGTACAGTGGAAAAATCCAAACATTTCAAAGTTTTCTATTGGTTTATGAAGTTATAGCCAGTATATCGGGAACACTGATACTTGTTAAATACTGCATTAGTCAGGGACAGTGCGAGGACTCTGGCTGGGTTTAGTTAATTGGATGAAACGTATGTAAAGTTTATTCTTTTTCCTTTCCAATCCATTTTTGATTGTAATGTCTTCCCTATATTGTAAAGCGCTGCGCAAACTGTTGGCCTTATATAAATCCTGTATAATAATAATAATAATTTTCCTTCACTTCTCGATCTGAAGAAGCAACAGAAAATAAGAAAAAACATCCCGAAAGTGAAGGGGTTTCCCATTATAAACAGCTGTCAATGGAATATTTGTCCTCATTGGAACATTTCTTTCAGATGTTGCTTTTATAAAAATTTCCCACTTTCTTTTTCTCTCAGTGATAGTCACCAGAACTAATAGAGTGGTAAATCTCCCCAGGGGTGATGCAAACAGTAGGAATAAGCTTTGGGTTCAGGTCAACCATGAGTTCGACCTGAACTCAGCTAGTCCTCCAAATGGGCTAACTAAATGGCCAGATTTGGCCTTTTCCCCAACCCACCCCCCAGCGTCTCTAAATATGATAAATGACATCAGCCAGCACCCCCAAGACATTTAGCATCTAGGAAGGAGTTGTATATGAGGGAGAAGATCGAAGAACGTTTATTATGATGGATTATGGGTTACATCACTGGATAATGTGATTGGCAGAATTTACAGCATGACACTTTTTTTTTTTTTTAAATAATGGACTTATACTATGGTGTGTGTTTTATTTACTATTGATTTTTTTTTATTTTGTGAATGCGGTTGTGGTGGTGGGGGGG
>NW_017307067.1:569944-570588 GCF_000935625.1 Nanorana parkeri | reverse complement strand
GGGGGATAACTTAGGGCCCCATTTTCAGATTCAGAAAAGTCAACATAAAGCACCTCACCCCAAGAGGAGGTGATTTGTACCCTCCCAATGGTGAGGGCATGTGGTCTGGTATGGATCAGGGGAAGGGCGGGGCACATGCTCAATGCATGCGAACCCTCCTTTCCTGGCCAGCCGGGCTGCATGCTGCTGGTAAAAGCTGGGCACCACTACTAGGCTTAATAAACATTAATTGAAGGAGCTGGGTGAAAATTTGTCAGCCAAACAGTGACAGCATCCATTCAGATGCAGCACTGTTTGGGTATTCAAACAGCCACAAGTGCAGACTGTCTGAATACAATAGGTAGCAGGTGGAGATTCTGCTATTTACTCTGTTTAACATTGATGGGGAAATCAAGCGATTGTCTGGTTATCTTAAGGGTCTGGTTTGAATGTTAAGGGGGACCCCATTTTTTTTGTGCTTGGGGCCTTCTTTGAAAATCATTTTATTCCTTACTAGGATAAGGGTCGGGTATGAATTTGAAGGGGAATTATTCTTCTTCAGCAGGTCATGTGGCTCAGTATGTCTCTGGGGGAGGGGGGCACACACTCCCTACCACTCCATTCCTGGGCAAGTATGGATTTTGAGGGAGACCTAAAAAAAAAAA
>NW_017307067.1:564726-569903 GCF_000935625.1 Nanorana parkeri | reverse complement strand
CCTCTTGAACCATGCAAGGCATCTAACCCCCATGGTAATGAGAAAATTCAAGGTGGAGGGGATAAAAGGAACTCCAGATATCCAGGTGCAAGTGATGTTGTCCCACGATGTAGATCCATAGTCAATCACAATGAACGAAAACCCATGAACACAACAACCTGGCGATCTTTTTCCAGTCAAAAATGACAGCTCCCAGCCATTGCTGAATGTCAACACACTGTCCGAGCGTGCCAAGATCCCCAGATGGTTTGTTGACATTCAACAGCTGGCCAGAGAGCCACCCTCTGCAACAGGAGACTCAGTGGGAGAGGATCATTTTGTATAGCATGACGTTGTTCATCATGATGGACATTGGATCTACATTTGACATAATTGACGGTGAGGTTACATTGAAGGGCAACGTTTTCATTTTTTTTAAAATAAAAGACCTTTTTTCCTTTTGCTGTGCATGTTAGAACATTATGGCTAAAAGCTCCCAAGGGCTTTTTATTTTTATTTTTTTTACTTAATAGGCATTAAGCTGTGTTTTCTTTTGGTCAAAAGTTCGTAAGCTATTGTTTTAGTGCATTCTCTTCTGGTTGAATGTTCTTAGGCTACTGTTTCAGGCTATTTCTTCATCTGGTCAAATGTTCTTTGGAGTATTAGGGAATGTTGCATTGAGCTTGCCAAAGCTAACCTAAATATCAGAAAATAACATTTGGCACATATTAAAAACATTTTCATGGGTATTAAATTACAACTTTTGGGTGAACGCAAAATATTTTATCTTAGAATATTTTGAAGATTTTTTTTTTTTCTAAGAAAAGAAAAATGTCTGTCTATTCACATGACAATTTTGTATAGATGTACAATTTTCAAGCATTAAAAATAGTTATTTAAACCTTGCAAGTGTTTATTTCTCATCAACTGGTATTATTTCCTTATGCAATCTTGAGTAACCTCTACCAGTAATGACTCCAGTATGCTCTTTCCTCATTTGACACATAAAAAAAACACCTAACAATTAACAGGTCAGAAGCTAGCAATATTTTAGAAGGTGGAAAAACACACACAATGATTTATGTGAATGGACTTCTGAATAAACACTATATTGCCAAAAGTATTGGGACACCCCTCTAAACCATTGGATTCAGGTGTTCCGTGAAATTTCCTTTCTACTAAAATATTCCATGATCAACTGTTAATCGTATTATATCAACGTGGAAGCAACTGGGAACAACAGCAATTCAGCCACAAAATGTCAGACAGCGTAAAATGACAGAGCGGGGTCAGCCCATGCTGACGTGCACAGAAGTCGCCAACTGTCTGCCAAGTCAATAGCTACAGACCTCCAGACTTCATGTGGCCTTCAGAGTGGCACAGCAACAGTGCATAGAGAGCTTCATGGAATGGGTTTCCATGGCCAAGCAGCTGCATCCAAGCCTTACATCACCAAGTGCAATGCAAAGCGTGGGATGCAGTGGTGCAAAGTACGCTGCCACTGGACTCTAGAGAAGTGGAGACATGTTCTCTGGAGTGACAAATCACACTTCTGTCTGGCAATCCGATGGACGTGTTTGGGTTTGGCAGTTGCCAGGAGAAAGGTACTTGCCTGACTGCATTGTGCCAAGTGTAAAGTTTAGTGGAGGGGGAATTATGGTGTGGGGTTGTTTTTCAGGGGTTGGGCTTGGCCCCTTAGCTCCAGTGAAGGAAATTCTTAAGGCATTTTGGACAATTTCATGCTCCCAAATTTGTGGGAACAGTTTGGGGATGGCCTCCACGATGTAGATCCATAGTCAATCACAATGAACGAAAACCCATGAACACAACAACCTGGCGATCTTTTTCCAGTCAAAAATGACAGCTCCCAGCCATTGCTGAATGTCAACACACTGTCCGAGCGTGCCAAGATCCCCAGATGGTTTGTTGACATTCAACAGCTGGCCAGAGAGCCACCCTCTGCAACAGGAGACTCAGTGGGAGAGGATCATTTTGTATAGCATGACGTTGTTCATCATGATGGACATTGGATCTACATTTGACATAATTGACGGTGAGGTTACATTGAAGGGCAACGTTTTCATTTTTTTTAAAATAAAAGACCTTTTTTCCTTTTGCTGTGCATGTTAGAACATTATGGCTAAAAGCTCCCAAGGGCTTTTTATTTTTATTTTTTTTACTTAATAGGCATTAAGCTGTGTTTTCTTTTGGTCAAAAGTTCGTAAGCTATTGTTTTAGTGCATTCTCTTCTGGTTGAATGTTCTTAGGCTACTGTTTCAGGCTATTTCTTCATCTGGTCAAATGTTCTTTGGAGTATTAGGGAATGTTGCATTGAGCTTGCCAAAGCTAACCTAAATATCAGAAAATAACATTTGGCACATATTAAAAACATTTTCATGGGTATTAAATTACAACTTTTGGGTGAACGCAAAATATTTTATCTTAGAATATTTTGAAGATTTTTTTTTTTTCTAAGAAAAGAAAAATGTCTGTCTATTCACATGACAATTTTGTATAGATGTACAATTTTCAAGCATTAAAAATAGTTATTTAAACCTTGCAAGTGTTTATTTCTCATCAACTGGTATTATTTCCTTATGCAATCTTGAGTAACCTCTACCAGTAATGACTCCAGTATGCTCTTTCCTCATTTGACACATAAAAAAAACACCTAACAATTAACAGGTCAGAAGCTAGCAATATTTTAGAAGGTGGAAAAACACACACAATGATTTATGTGAATGGACTTCTGAATAAACACTATATTGCCAAAAGTATTGGGACACCCCTCTAAACCATTGGATTCAGGTGTTCCGTGAAATTTCCTTTCTACTAAAATATTCCATGATCAACTGTTAATCGTATTATATCAACGTGGAAGCAACTGGGAACAACAGCAATTCAGCCACAAAATGTCAGACAGCGTAAAATGACAGAGCGGGGTCAGCCCATGCTGACGTGCACAGAAGTCGCCAACTGTCTGCCAAGTCAATAGCTACAGACCTCCAGACTTCATGTGGCCTTCAGAGTGGCACAGCAACAGTGCATAGAGAGCTTCATGGAATGGGTTTCCATGGCCAAGCAGCTGCATCCAAGCCTTACATCACCAAGTGCAATGCAAAGCGTGGGATGCAGTGGTGCAAAGTACGCTGCCACTGGACTCTAGAGAAGTGGAGACATGTTCTCTGGAGTGACAAATCACACTTCTGTCTGGCAATCCGATGGACGTGTTTGGGTTTGGCAGTTGCCAGGAGAAAGGTACTTGCCTGACTGCATTGTGCCAAGTGTAAAGTTTAGTGGAGGGGGAATTATGGTGTGGGGTTGTTTTTCAGGGGTTGGGCTTGGCCCCTTAGCTCCAGTGAAGGAAATTCTTAAGGCATTTTGGACAATTTCATGCTCCCAAATTTGTGGGAACAGTTTGGGGATGGCCCCTTCCTGTTCCAACATGACTGCGCACCAGTGCACAAAGCAAGGTCCATAAAATACATAGATGAGCGAGTTTGGGGTTGAGGAACTTGACTAGCCTTCCCAGAAGAGTTGAAGTCGTTATAGATGCAAAGGGTGGGCCAACTCAATATTGAACCCTACGGACTAAGACTGGGATGCTATTAAAGTTCATTTGCATGTAAAAAGGCAGGCATCCCAATACATTTGGCAATATAGTGTATATTGTACAGCAAAAATTATTATAAGATGCATGCAGTAAATTTAACAGCTCCTATAGTAAAACGTTTTGTGAAAAGTGTACTTTTTCTATCATAAAAATAAGCAAATATTGCCCGACAATGAAAAAGCCATATGTGGTATACTTAAAACCACAGTCTAAATTTTCAGTTATAACATTTGCGTTGTATACGGAATACTGACTGCATTTATTGCATACTCTTGGTAAAATAAAAAAAAAAAAAGGTACTTTGCCATATTTTTCCTCATTCTAGTCTTATAGGTTTTTTTGCAAGATAGAAACGCAAGTACAGGCAGTCCCCGGTTACGAACAAGATAGGGACTGTAGGTTTGTTCTTAAGTTGAATTTGTATGCAAGTTGGAACAGGAAGTGCAACTCCAGCTGAAATTTTTTTTCCGTTTTGAATAGCATAGGGAAGGGTTAGCCCCCTATAACGTTTGTTTTGCTGTGTGTGCCCCTGTTCAGAAGATTTCACCTCACTTTCTGTCCCTGTGACAATTGGATTTTGAAAATGGAAACATGGATTGGTGATGAAGCTTTAGTGAATACACCTTTTTCCCATGATCACTCATACAGGCATGAATTTCCCTTCCTATGGGTAGATTTCCTCTCACTTCCGGTTGTCTCAAGGACAGGAAGTCAGATTAAATCTTTCTAATGTGGATACAGACAGCAGTAAAAACCTCACAGTGACACGGAAGAGGCAGGGCACCCCTCATCTGCACATCTGACAAGAGCCAACTTCCTGTAATGTACGTACAGTACTACAAACCAGACCCAAAAAAGCGGGCACGAGCGCGATAGCATTACAACTACTGAAATGCTGCGCGGTACACTTTGGCTGCAGCCTGGGACCCCCTGCTGCACAGTAATAGCCTCCGTTTGTAAGTAAGGGGTCGTATGCAAGTCAGATGTTTGTAACTCTGGGACTGCCTGTATTGCACCTACACAGTTGTTGAAGCATGTGTATTATTTTATGACTCATAATTATAACTTAAAAAGGTTATTATCTTTTTTCCAGGTAGCATAAAAATATGGATTCGAACACTTGGACTTCAAACAATTTCCTAACGGATTCAAATTGTATTTCATATATGTTAACCTACACTTGTACTTTGTCAAATATCTAAAATATACATTTTACTAAATAAAAGTGATAGTTCATGTAGAAACATAATAATTTGACCATAATGTTTTAGCACTGAAAAACACACAAAGTTTGTGTTAGCCATACCATGCTTAAGTTTGTGTGTTTCTGCCCTTTTTATTTTTGATGATGCACTTAAACTTAAACGATAAAATTAGAAAAGCAGTTTGGCTGCGATACAGACCACACATTTGTACCTCTGTTTTGCAGAAAGAATGAAAATATAACTTGTGCCCAACTACACATTTCAGAACAATTTTAAATAAATATTTATTTCTATGCTTACTGCTTAAAAAATATTACAATATTTTTATTCCTTTTTAAAACGTACCACACATTTCAAACTTGCCTCTGAAGGGTCCAGAA
>NW_017307067.1:563260-564700 GCF_000935625.1 Nanorana parkeri | reverse complement strand
AAAAAAAAAAAAAAAAAAAAAAAAAAAAAAAAAAAAAGTAACAGAAAAAAAAAAAAGGGAGAGAAGGAAAAAAGATAAATAAGTATAATACTTTTCCCCTTGTTATTCGTAAAGATTTATTAGGTTCATTTTGCAAGTTATTTGAAGAAAAAAAATTAGGGTGCTAGTGTAGTATGACAGTTTACGCTGAAAGCAATTTCCATAAAACAGATGTTACATTGACCCCCTAAGAAGGCTGCATTTTCTGGAAGATGAAGGAACATGTTGATGTACAAGTTATCCTGTGAACCCGGGTTCTCACCTTTTAGCTCTCACCATATAAAATTTAAGCTTAAGCCAGAATATGGGACTTTCTGCAGCTGCTCTATGACACCCATTAGTCCTCATATCCCTCTTATACAGCTGTGAAAAAGGCACCTACATTTTTATGTTTACCACACTGAGCATTTAGCTATGACAAAAATGTGTTTATATTGTGCTCTTTTGAAAATTTCTTAACAAAAAAACACTATTTTACAATCTGTTCTGTAATATGAAATAAACAGGTAGATTATATATGCATATATTAAACCGTAGGTGCCTTTCAAAAACAGGGAAAGCCTAAACCATGGTGGAGCAATATAAGCTTCTTACTAAACAGTGTTTTATTTTTGAAAGGTCACAGCATAAAAATTGGAAGCGTGGGTTTGTCAAAATTGGTTGGTTAAAGATGAGTTTAACATTTGTAAGTGATGAGCAATAAGATTTTCAGGATGAGAGAGGAATGCAAAATAATACAAGCCACTTCATGCTGAAAATTAGAAACCCCCCAAAAAAAAAATTCCAGTCTTACGGGCAAGTTGCATACGGAAAACAAAAATGCAAATGTGGTTTGCACATTTGTAGCACAAGTCATGACTGTTTTTGTTTGGGGGGCTTAAACCACAAAAGTAACAGCAAGACTCATAAGAGCTTATTGCGCAGCTCTAAAGCAGCGAATCGTACCCATCGCAGTGCCTCATAGTTCTGTATTGATTTTCTTGACTTTCCGCTGATTTAGAGCTGGATTTGACTGTACAATGTCTTAAAAAATGATCAACTTTACGGTTTGATTAAAGGGCACAGAATAGATTGTCACCTTGGGGGCCATACAATGTTTTCACTTTTCATACTTCTAATCCATGCACCTTAATAATAAACTTGCATGAATTTACCACAGGTTCATAATGGTACCTTTTGTGTCTTTTTTTCTTCCTTTTTTTTTTCTTTACTGAGGTCTTTGATTTACGCTCAGCGAGATGGCGCACCAATGAGCAATTAACTGAAAGTCATTTTTAAGTAAGACTGCACCCATCCATGCCTTAATAAATGAAGAGTACAACTTGAGCAGGCCTTCAGCCAAAAATCCTGATGAACCGAACTATGGCAGCTACGCTGATATATGATGAATTAAAGGGTTAT
>NW_017307067.1:562952-563205 GCF_000935625.1 Nanorana parkeri | reverse complement strand
GCCTTTTAATAAATCAAGCACGAGTGGGCACAGCCTTTCCTCCAGGAGGACAATCCGTTAAGTGCAGAACAGAATCAGCATGTTCCATCCAAGACTCCATCATATATAATGCATGCGACAAAGTTTGGCAACAGTGCAGCTGATGTGATGACCCAGCTAACCAATAAGAACCCACCAGAGAAACCATTTGATTTAATATAGTGGTTACTTTTTTTTTTTCTTTTTTTTTTTAAGGGCTCAAGTGAAAGAACTG
>NW_017307067.1:561201-562685 GCF_000935625.1 Nanorana parkeri | reverse complement strand
GCCTTTTAATAAATCAAGCACGAGTGGGCACAGCCTTTCCTCCAGGAGGACAATCCGTTAAGTGCAGAACAGAATCAGCATGTTCCATCCAAGACTCCATCATATATAATGCATGCGACAAAGTTTGGCAACAGTGCAGCTGATGTGATGACCCAGCTAACCAATAAGAACCCACCAGAGAAACCATTTGATTTAATATAGTGGTTACTTTTTTTTTTTCTTTTTTTTTTTAAGGGCTCAAGTGAAAGAACTGTCTTTGTCAACTTTGGCTTAGAATATCTTTATAAAGTTCAGGTACTTTTTCTGGGTCCACTGGTCTGGGTAAAAAATGTGTAAATTTCTGGTGCCGTTTAGTCCTAGTTCCTTCCCTTGGAGTCCCATCTTTATTCAACGCTACATAGTATCGACGTCCAGTGTCTGCGTGTTTATAGAGGTTCGACGAATATGTGTTGTACCAGTTTTCTTCAAATTGCTCTCGAAACACACACTCTTGAGTCAGTTTCTCCTGTAAAAGATACACAAAAATGGTTAATACCGAACTTTATGCTTAAGCCATCAAAGCAATGAACACCCTAACATTGGTGACACACAAGGACTGGTGTGTCCAGGTTTTTTTTATTTTAGCCAATCACTACCATCTCCTCCAAAAGTAACTTATGTTCATATACAGGGTTATTCACAAAAGGGTGAAGGGTTTGGAGAAGGCAGGAGAAGTGATCTAGGACAACATAGCTGAACTTGAAAGTGAGCTGAATTGGAGAAATTGTTGCAAATCATCTACTTTCATCTAGACTGTTCCCTTCTCCTGCCTTCTCCAAACTCTTCTCCCTTTTGCGAGTAACCCTGATAATGTTTGTTTGGACAATTATTTAGCAATCAGATCATGCCCAACAACACTAACATCTAGGGTTAACTTCACCTCAACCTTGCTTATAAAAAAGGGTGAGCAAATGAGCAGTGCTACTCTGAAAATGAAGGGCAAGCGAAATGATCCTAAACGATCATCTATAGGAGCACAATTTTGTTATAACAGGTGATACAGTTTTTATAAATTAGGGTTATAAAGCTGGGCTATAATTCTAAATCTGTTGTTATCTGTGGAACTTTTAGCTAGAACCAAAAGAAATTTCATATGGGTCATATGGGTGTACACATGTGAGCAGGAGTAGCTAAATCAGCCATTTGTTAATCTTTGATTTGCCTAAACATTTGTATGTAGATCTGTCTGGTATACAGAAATACATTAATTCAAGAATTCAGGGAATGGCATTTCATGAATAAATTAGGTGGTGTTACACAAAGAAACGCACTTCAATATAATCAATATCTTCCAGGTGACACTGGGCTTAAGTATATATTTTTTAGTTTTGGATACAGTGTAAGAAAAAGGAGGAAAAGGTTTTCGTACAGCAATTAATCAGAATTTAGCTTTTATTTTCCCAGCCTGCAGGAAAAAAAATAAAAATAATATATATATATATATA
>NW_017307067.1:546722-561166 GCF_000935625.1 Nanorana parkeri | reverse complement strand
TATATATATATATATATAAATATAAGAGAGAGAGAGATAGTGGAGGGGGGATGGAAATGCCACCTGGGCCACTCTTCGAAATGATTCTCACTGCAATGAGAGTGAAAGGGGTCTTCAACTTTTCACACAGAGGGAAGCAGTAATGAACAGTAATGACACAAAGCCGCTATGTAGCTGTAAAATTAAGGTCACTTGCTCTTGTAAACAGTTGACAGATTTTCATAGTCCTAGCCAGAAAGCATAGTTATAGCCATATTTGCTTTGCTGCTATTCCATCTCCACAATTCTCTATAATGATAAATACAGTTTTTTAAAATTATTATTATCTATCCATCAACTGTGGCAGCTCTCAAGCCAAAAACTAAATCAGCCTTCCACAGTTTTCATACAAGGCCAGCTATGGTGCCTTATTGAGCCATTGGGGTTGATTTACTAACCTTATAAACACACCACGAACATGTATACACCTCTGTAGTGTGTTACCTCCCAGCATGATCTATGGGTGGAATCTAAACACCTTTGTAGTGTGTACACACCCAGCAGGTGTGTTGTGCAAAGCCCTGAATGAATTACAAGGTGATGTTGTGTAAATTAGCTCTATGTTGTGTTGCTTGCGTTGATGAATGCAGGAATGTAAATGCATGAGCTAACCATTTTTGTCTAAAAACTGTGAAGCAGCATTATATATGCATCATGTGCATGATTTTTCCATATATGGCATTAGTGGAAATATGCTTTGAGAGACTTTTTGGTTGATAAATAAGTTTTGCTGTGTGAAAATCACACGCACCTGGTGCGTGTGTGTGTTTAGGTTAGTAAATCACCCCCATTAAGTCAGAAACTTGGCACCATGAGTCAAAAAAACAAAAAAGTTATATTATGTACATGTGCAGGTGTTACTTATATCACCAACAACTATGTAACAATACAAGCTCATCAGAGCATGCAGAACATGCAATGATCAGTCACAACATGAGCACCCCCCCCCCTCCAATATTGATATTGGGTCCCTCATTTGCCACCAAAACAGCCCTGACCTGTTGAGCCATGGACTCCACTAGACCTGTGATGGTGTGCTCTGGTATCTGGCAGTAGCAGATCCTTTAAGTTCTGTAACTTGCGAGGTCGGGGCTCCATGGATTGAGCTTTTTTTTCCCAGCACATCCCAAAGATGCTCGATTGGATTGAGATCTGTAGAATTTGGATTGAGATCTGTAGAATTTGGAAGCCAAAAATCAACATCCCAAACTATTTTTGAACCATTTATGCGGTGTGGCAGAGCGCATTATCCTGCTGAAAGAAGCCAATGCCATCAGTGAATGCCATTTCCATGAAAGGGTGTACTTTGTGAGCAAAAATGTTTACGTTGATGGTACGCGTCAAAGTAACATCCACATGAAAAGCAGGAATTTAATGTTTCCTTGCAGAAAATTGCCCAAATCACCACACTGCCTCCGCCAGCTTGCTTTTTTCTCATAGTATCCTGGTGCCATCTCTTCCCCAGGTAAGTAACACATGTACCCGGCCAGCCACATGATGTAAAAGAAAATCTGATTCATTATACCAGGCCACTTTCCACCATTGCTCTGTGGTCCAGTTTTGATGCTCGCGTGCCCAACTGTAGGCACTTTTGGCAGTGTACGCGGGTCAGCATTGGCAACCCTGACCAGAAAGCCCTAACCCCATAGTTCTCCTTTAAGGCTTTCTGGGCATGGCAAGTAGATACCAAATTGTCACAAAGTTTGGCCAAAAACAACAAGAGCACACCAAGATATTTAATATGCTTTGCCCTAGTTCCAGATAATACAGGCAGGATGTTGTAGGTTCGATTTAACATTCCACACCAGGCCATAGAGCAATACAGCTACATCTCTAAGTAAAGGTTCATCATTTTGTGAATTTACTATTCATGTCAGAGGCATAACAGGGACAATGCAATATGTTTGGCCAAAATCTTTTTTGGATAGAGTAGGGAATGGTTATATTTTTTGTGTGTCTATTGGGGACTTTTACTTCCTGTCCCAGAGACGGCAGGAGATATCTCCAAAGAGTGGGAAGAACTCTTTGAAATTTGTTAACAGAATGGCTGTTCCCATAAAAAGATTTTCCCACCTTCCTGTGAAAATGTGAAACACTTACACTTAAACATCACCTTTCATAACGGGGGAATATTCACCCTTACTGGTGACCATTGTCTCCATCAGGGACCCATACACAAATAAAAAAAACCTAACAGATGTACAACCTTTCCACATTCTATCCCCCCAAAAAATTGAGAAGTAGAGTAAAAAAGTCACTGTTAGGTTCAGGGGCAGTTGCACCCTCACACTACAGGAGGAAAAACCAAATAAATGCTATCCTTGGAGAATCATTTTACCTCTAAGCAACTTGTATGTTTGTATTGAGGTTTGTCATTCTGGCAAATTGTTTCAACTGTTCCCATTCTGCATATGTGTGCAGATATTTTATTTATGTGTGAAGAAAACATCTTGTAACATTCTATTTCTGTCCCTCTTGCAGGCAAGAGAATTAAAACGGCCTCACTGTAGGCCAAACAGGGATTTTTACAATGTGCTAACATGTTACTCAAAAGCTGCAAAGAAAATGTAAAATACATTTATATGAATGATAGTTGAGGCTTTGTCACACCTCATAAAAATCAGGTGCAAAAGGTCACTTTGTTTTTGATCATTTTTATTTTTAACTGCCTTCCTGTTGAGTAACTAATTTTGATTATTTCCATTGTTAAAATGGACCTTGCCTCAGATATATAGTATCTTGACATGTTAATTGCTTGCATACCAAGTAGTGTTTAAGAGTAACACAAATTCAAAGAATTATACGTACTCTTTTGCCATCCTCGTTGAGCCAACCAGCGTTAATACTCATTTCTTAAGATTAAGATGTTGGTACAAAATGGCACGAAGCTTGGTTCTGGTGCTCATGCAGTAGTCTTATTGCCGGTGTTCGATATCTACTGGCCACTTTTCATAATTAGATTCTTATTACAGTTCATTTCATTTTCTCCAATAACAAAATATACGACTCTGGAAAGTGCAATGACAACTGAAACAAAATAATTACTTTGTGAGTTTTCTCTGGATCCTCTGGTTTGGATTGTAGAGAAAACCAAACTGTTTGCAGACAGGGTTGGTAAAATTTGAACTTGGGAACACAGAATTGCAAGGCAACAGTGGTACCCAAAGTGGTAGACACCACCCTGACCAACTATACAATGCACACAAGATTGTTTAAAACAGCACAAGATAGGATAAAGCCATCTATAGACTCAGATGTCAGTGAGACATAGTCACACACTGTCTACTGAAAGCTACTTTGTATGAAAGATCCTTATGGGATCAGCCAGGCTGGCAAGTGCATACAGATATACAATCTGTGCCCATACCCAAAGGATCTAGACCAGTGATGAGCAGTAATGCTACAGTGCAATCATCAGCTACTGTTGCCCAGTCAGAATCACCCTACATAATAACTGAAGTTGTACAAGTAATCTAAACGACAATTGGGTAACCAGTATTCACCGTCAATAGCAGCCCAATGCTGTATTCATGCCTGGTTAAACTGCAATGCTCAGCAATCAAGTAGCTTACATCAAAAGATTCAAATAAATGCAGGCCAATTCTGAAATCAAATGCCAGAAGATTCTAGTTGTGCCTACAAGTGATCACATAGACTATATTAGCTTAGTCTTAAAGTGGATCTAAACATTTCCATTTCAGCTTAGATGTGGTGGCTGCATTCATTTTCTTTTGTTCAGACTTTTTCCCATTCCATGTTCAAATTGTGATCCTGCCAGTAACACACTTCCTGTCCTAGATTGACAGCGCTCAGGCACCGTACTCTATGCAGGAGCATTGTGGTCACCCTAGGACAGGAAGCATGTTAGAACTACAGTACACCTTGTCCTGTCTTCCATAATGTAGTGGGACATTTTCTGTAGTCCTAGAACACATCCTAATAACATTGTTTGAGATAAGGCTGCTGAATGTACAGGACAACACTAGATTTCTGGTACGATCAACATATATTTTTTGCACTTATTGAACAGTTCTAAATAAAAACGCCTTCAATTGTATATTAAACAGACCAAAAGGGAATAGAGAAGTTCATTGTTGGGGTTTACACACATTTCACCTGTTCATGGTTTATAGATATCACCAAAAATGCAAAAAATTTTAAAAATGGGGGAAAAAAATAAAAATCAAGCCACCTGAAAAATCTTTAGACATTGCACATGGTGTGTGTGCTCCTCGATGATCAGTGCTCCTACGGCTGTTATAAAACATACTGATCAGTAGGCTATTTGAGACTTTTAATTATTTATCTGCTTGGATGGTAAAATGCATTATTTAATATCACCAGAGGAATCTCTTAACTGGGAGTGACATGTACAGTGCTTGAAAGGCAAGAAAAGCATTGTCGGCCCTCCTAAGCCCCTTTTACAAGCAACAAAATAAACAATGTATTAGACGACAAACATTATAAGACTCGAATAACAAAGGACTCATCTATAACATCCAGCAACTCCTCCTGTCCCACAATATGACTTTGTGACTGCTAATGCTTCACGCAACAATGGGAGAGTCACAGAAGCCTGCTCGGATAACCCCGTATTACATTCTGTAACATCACTTCGATATCATCTGATGAATTTGTGCTGCTTGCTGATCATAAACTGAACTATTTTCTCATGTGAACTGGCAGATTTTAGCAATGTTCACAATCTATATTCAAGTTAGAGCACCCACACACGCTGCAGTGTTTCAAAGAAATGCAATGAATTCAAGCATAGTGATGTGTTAGCCTGGTATCCATTGGACCATGTCAGGGTTTACAAGAAATAAATGAGAAATGCAAGGCAAGATGTGAATGCTTCTGATGCTCAGCAGTACCAGTGACTATACCCTGCATGATGAAAATGAGCGACTGTTCGCTAATCTTTTCTATGGAGAAAGGGAAAAAAGGTTCACCATGTAGGTACCACATCTATCAGCTGAACACACTTCCTGTCTTAGAGTGACAGCACTCATTCACTGTACTCTATAGAGGACCACCGTTGTCACCCTAGGACAGGAGTCACCCTTGGACAGGAAGCATATTAGAACTGCAGTACACTGTCGTGTCTTCTAAACAGAAGGAAGTGTTCTGTAGTCCTAGAACATTTAAGTCCCCTTTAACACCTAGACATTTTGTCGCTCAAAAGGTAAGCGCAACAAAATGCTCAAGACAAGGAATCCCATTCATTTTTATGGCCCCTGTTTACACCTGAGTGTTTTGTTGCAAGCAGAAAAACGCCTGTCGCTGGAAAAAGTGCATGAACTACTTTTTGGCAGATTACAGCACTTTTTGGTTCCATAGACTTCCATAGGAAACTTTGTGCGACAAAACACCCAGTGTGAACAGGGGCCATAGAAATGAACGGGATTCCTTGTCTTGAGTGTTTTGTCACTCAAGACTAGCGAATGGGATTAAGTATTATAGGACTACAGAACACTTCCCCATACGTTTTGGAAGACAGAGGTGTACTGCCTGTTCTCAACAAGGCACCTGCCCATCTATAAAATGGAAGCCTAGTAGCAATAGGTCAGACATGTTTAGGTATCCGTTAGAGGAAAAGTACTGAAGTTTTTGTTCCAGGTTTTAACTGGAAACACACAAGTCCATGTGAATGGTAAATTGAAAAGAAAAAAGAAAAAAAAACCACGTATTGCTATTACCATGTTATTTACGAGCTACAGCCAACATACGAGTATACAAGTTTCAGGGGTCAAGGAGAATCCCCCCTTTGTCAATGCCAAGTAAAGTGTCTTTGCTGGGTACTCAAAATACTGTCTTTACTGATTTGAGACAGCATAGAGGACAGCATAACACTACCACTGGGGTTATTTCAAATGTCTATGGTCAACCCCGATACAGAGAAATTGTACCAGTGACAATGTCCAAAGCTGGCCATACACCTATAGATTTTTTTTTCTATCAGCCTATGGTCAGATGGAAAAAGTGCAACAGATTCCTCCATCTATGCTAAACTGTGTGGATGGAGGCATCTTCCACTGGGCCAAGCTTCAGTATCTTGCTAGTCGGCCCTGCTGGCTCTCAAAATACCTGAACAATCTGATTGGATGCAGGCAACTATAGAAAGCCTATAGGTGTACGGCCAGCTTAAGAAACTGCTCAGGCGGCCGCAAAGCATCTTGGGGCGGGCGCATGCGCAGTTCGGATTTTCAGCCGAGAGACGAGGAGAGACGCAAGGTAAGTCTATGGACGCGTGCACCCGAATGCAGACACCGTGGGACAGGAAGTGCCAGCAAGGATAGAGAAATCAGTGCTGGATCGGACACCCGCAGCAGCGCTGGAGAGAAGGCTGAAAAGGACAGGAAAGAGGAGGAAGATCGGATTAAGAGACATAATTTACGGTAAGCGTTTTACTTAACATTGGGAGGGGGGGAAACATTTTTTGACTTTAATGTCACTTTAACATGCCTTACTGCAGAAAAAAATAGGGGAGTAACTTGCAGCGTGGATATCTGAACAGCTTACACTGCCATAAATTAGGCTTCGTCTCCCTGCATTTACCAGCAGTAAGAGGATTTTATACTGCAAGCAAATGCAGAGATGTGAACACGCTAGAATACCTAAACTCTGCTACAGTATGACAAAATAAAATTCAGTTAACTAATACGAATTAATATTCCTAATACTTTGCTCAAACACAGACCCTGAAATTCACTAAAAGCGTCTTTGACACCAATTAGAAATCTGTCTGCCATTTATGCAACAATTGATGCAACCTGCGACAGATTCACGTAACTGTCTGTATGGTGTATATGAACTGGTTGCAGAACTTTGTCCGCCACATAATTTATTCCAACATGGAAGAGGTCTTTTTTACCTCCATTTTTCTTATGTAAAAACTACCTGAATTTGTCTCACTAACAGATGGCAGGAAAATAGTTGTGTGCTCCATCAGACACTTAACAAATGTTGATTGAAATGTCCTTTAGTTTTAAATGATGTCGACTTTGTAATGGCATTTCCCCAAACGAAAACCACATTCACTGTTAGAATAATGTTAAAGCAAACATTTTCCATCCTGCTACTTGGAGTTTTGTCACTGCAGGAGGGGAAAAAAATGGATTGATTTGATCTCATCAACTAATAGAAAGTCTAAAAGAAACTTTTCATACGAATGCTCTTTTGAAAATCTAAGCACAGGGTATGGCCAGCTTTAGTTTTTCCTTCCCTAATGACTCCAATGCATTTAGCAAAATATCAAAAATGTTGCTGAAATCTGACAAATTTTCACTAAACCTTCTGGGAAATTAAAACATTTCTGTTTTGCCCATCACTACTCATTATCCAATATAAACCGCTGTCTGTATACTGTCTAGGACCAAACTCAAAGATTGTATAGGTGTTATAAACCAGGCCATACGACAATGACATCAAGCTCCATCATCGGATACGATACCCTTGCAACCCTCCAAAGTACCAAGGCAAACACCAAAAAACTGATGGGGAAGACATCTTGGGAGCCTGGAGGGGATTTAACATGAAAAACAAAAAATGGAAAGAACTTGAAAAAGGAATGGGATAAAGTCTTCTAGCGTGAATACTTCCCAATAGCCATCCCTTATTACCGCTGGGCAATCTCGTAAAATAACGGGTTAAAGTCCATGTAAAGATTCTGGTGCATGCAAGGGTGGGAAAAGAAAAATGTATTTATATTATTTTTATATGGTGACAAATAGCACTGTGCTGGCTAACACAATGGAACGTTTAATTTAATGTCCTGGAGGCACAATATGGCTATTGTCTGATTTTGGATCAGTGAAGACATGCTTGAAATTTCTAGGCTCTTTACAAGACTAGAAATATTGACAATTCCCTAATGTCAAATGATTTACCAACATAGCGCTCTTTCTGTTGCTTTTGTTTGTCACCCTCTGTTTACATATTTTTCTGTTATTGCTGGTTTTACTGTCTCTGCATTCTTGTTTTAAGGTTTAGATAATAAGCCAATTTAGTATACAGGGTATAGCATGGATGGGCAAATCTGCCCTGTCAGCTATTGTATTTTGACAGCCGGCACCTGCAGCTGTCAGAATACCTGAACAGTGACTGCACTCGACTGGCTTCAGTCACTGTTCGGTCAACAGTATTTGGCCCAGTGCTGTCAACAAAAGCTGACTGAAAAATAAATGCCTGCTGTCGAATGGATTGGTGCCTACAGCGTTACCTACAGCTTAAATTTCAAAATTCAAGTAGTTTATGGCCAGCTTCAATATTCTGTTTGAATTGAAGCTAAATGAAACATTCACACATCAGTCTGGGATAGGCAACACTAGTCTGGCTTCAACAGGAATCTAGACCATTGCTTTAGGTCAAGGTTATAAATAAAGAGCAAAGCAACAGGTTCATTTAATATCCACCACCCCAGAAGCACATACTTACCTTTACTTTGTTCCCCCGCTGATCCCTTCAACTTCTGAGAAATACCTGCTGCGTCCAGTTATGGAAGTATCATGAGAATTCCCTCCCCTCCTCACAGTATAAAAGCAGTGATACTTGATGACTGGCCCAATGTTGTCAAATGGGTCACTACAACGACTTGGCGTGGCAAGGGAGAGAAGGAAATGTTATGTGCTGCCGGGGGGGGGGCATTAAAGCAAATTTTATTGGTTTAGTGAGCAGGCAGTACAAACCATTGAAGAAACACAGAACAGTTTAGAAACATTCACCAAACCTTCCCAATTCTACCTAAAAATAAACATTGTGGCTAGAGACACCACTTTAAATATAGGGAAGGGATGGATTTTAAAGGCCGTGACACACTGCACGCGAAGCCGCGCAGAGCGAAGCACAGCTCTCCGGCACGGAGCTTCGCGTGCAGTGTGTGAGCTGAGTGCAGTCAGATGATTGACTGCACCTTCAGCCAATCGGCTCGTCTGTAACAACCGGCCAGATGTCGCATCCCGTTGCGCCGGTTTATATGCGCCAGCCGATTGGCTGAAGTTGAAATTGTTCATCTCGGCACGCTCAGCTCCGCGAGCTCTCGCAAGCTGAGGTGCCGAGAAGAAAGGGACATGACACACTGCTCGCAAAGGCAGCGTGCCACCGCTCCGCGCTGCTTCGCGTGCAGTGCGTCACGCCCTTTAAACACTGTAGCAAAAATTAGGAAAGGCTATTGCCCATAGCAACAGACTATATGTAAGCATTTCAATTTTACTCAGCACTACAAGAGATTCACATTTGTTGTTATAGATTCACTTTTCATTTCTGGAAGGGTGCATAACAGCAAAATGCAGAGTTCACTTTGTCTGCCCACGTGGAACAGTTTAGACATTATCTGCCTGTCCCATGTACTTGGGTATAGGACACAGTGCTTTGCTTACAGAGGATCTAAAGTCTTTTTATTGAGCCCCACCCCAACATACATGTACACAAGATCAGTTAAATGTATACAACTTTATCAGGGTATGTTAAAGTGACATTAAAAACTCAGGCGTTACATAGTATTTGTGGTTGAATAAAGACATTAGTCCATCAAGTCCAACCTATTAGGATCTCATTCTATGAGTACCTGTACCCCTGTATATTACGGTCCCTTAAGAAATCGTCCCAAAAGTTTCTTGAACAATTCCACATCCTTTGCTGAAATCACTGCCTGTGGCAGTGAGTTCCAGACCCTAACTATCTTACTGTGAAGAACCCCCTTCGCCCCTTGTGCTGGAATTTTTTTTCCACCAATTTTAGGTGGTGGCCTCTAGTTTTTGTAATGGAGTTAATTTTAAACAGTTTATCGCTAATGTTGCTACCACCATTGAACATTTTGTACATGGAGATCATATCCCCCCTTAATCTCCTCACCTCCAATGTGAACATGTTTAAATTTAGTAGCCTTGTCTCGTAGCTCTGGTCCTCCATACCCCTAATTAGTTTGGTTGCCCTCCGCTGGACTTTTTCCAACTCAAGGACATCTTTTCTTAGTACTGGTGACCAGAACTGGACCGCGTACTCCAGATGAGGTCGAACCAATGATCTATAAAGTGGCAAAATTATAGACTTGTCCCTGCAATACATCCCCTTTTTAATACAGGACAAGACCCTGCTAGCTTTGTTTACAGCAGCCTGGCACTGCAAACTACCTTTCAGTTTGTGGTCTACAATGACCCCCAAATCCTTCTCCATTTCTGACTTCCCCAGCGGCATACCCATAATTGTATAACCCATTTGTTTATTTTTAATTCCAAAGTGCATTACTTTGCATTTATCGACATTAAACCTCATCTGCCACATTAATGCCCACTCCCCTATTTTATCCAGGTCCTCCTGTAATGTTATAGTGTCTAAGTCCGTGTCTATTACCCTCCCTATTTTGGTGTCATCCGCAAACACGGAAATATCGCTGTTAACACCCTCCCCGATGTCATTAATAAATAAGTTGAACAATATGGGACCCAGCACAGAACCCTGAGGCACACCGCTCATTACACTAGCCCAGTCTGAAAAGGTGCCATTTACAGATACCCTCTGGACCCGTTCCCATAGCCAGTTCTCTATCCACGTACACACCACCTCACCTATGCCCATAGCCCTCAGCTTGTGAAGCAAGCGTTTGTGTGGTACTGTATCAAAAGCCTTTGAGAAATCCAGATATACCACATCTACCGGCTTACCTCCGTCCATATCTCTACTTACCCCCTCATTAAATCTTAAAAATGCATTTAAGTACCCAAACTATTTTTTTTTAAAATACCGTATATACTCGAGTATAAGCCGAGTTTTTCAGCCCATTTTTTGTGCTGAAAAGTGCCCCCCTCGGCTTCAGTCAGCGTTATTTAACCCATTCATGTTAGCAGAGGATCATTGTAAATGTATTGTTGCAGGCACTCTATATGTACATGTACTATATACTACATATAGAGTGCACTGAACAATATTATCCTCTGCTAATATGAATGGGTTAAATGATCCGTAGTACATGATATGTAGCCCTGTTTCCCCTTTTCCACTTAGAGCTAGGTTATTTTTTTTCTAATAAATATTAATGTAATTTTATTGGTATCTATCTTCATTTTGTACATTTACCAGTAGCTGCCTCATTTCCCACCCTAAGCTTATACTCGAGTCAATATTTTTTCCCAGTTTTTTTGTGGTAAAATTAGGTACCTCGGCTTATATTCGGGACGGCTTATACTCGAGTATATACGGTATCTTATTTGTGTATCACTCAGCTGTAGATCCTCAAATCATCTCTGAATTGGTGCCAACACTGTCCTTCCACCTGGAGGGTGGCTACTTTTGTTCCCCATGGTCCGTGTGTGTGTTGTAAAATAGACAGCGCTCCAAGCTCTCTCCTGTGA
Source organism: Nanorana parkeri (assembly GCF_000935625.1). NCBI lineage: Eukaryota > Metazoa > Chordata > Amphibia > Anura > Dicroglossidae > Nanorana > Nanorana parkeri. The sequence goes on along the minus strand of NW_017307067.1, from coordinate 549,779 downwards.
TAGACTACAATCTCACGTTTAGTTTACTAATTTGTATTGAGATTGTAGTCCATCACAGGAGCAAGTATCTACTTTGCGACACACACATGGAACATGGCCGCCACCCTCCAGAAGGAAGGACAGTGTGAGCACTAATTCAGAGGTGATTTGAGGAGCTACAGCTGAGTGATACACAAATAAGGCTCAGTATTGTTAATGGTTAACGTTTAGTTTAGTGTCTCTGTAATGTTTAAAGCACATAGATAAAACAAGTGGGTACATCCCAGAACACCCATCGGAACTGTGACACCACACCCCTGAATACAATACATGAAAAAACAAAAATGTGTATGGACAGTCATGCACCAAATGCATGACCATTACAACAAAAAAAGTCCAGGGAGGTATAGTTAAAGTATTTATTATCCACTGTTTGTAACTTTTTAGACCAATGAAATGTTTAAGTATATTGAGATCATGTAAATAAAAATATCTTTGTTATATTATATATTTATGACCAGTCATCATGTCTTGTTACCAAGTTAAGCCATGTTATCCCACATTCATCATTGGGCACTTTTAAAGCCCCATTATCGCTTTGTTTTTTCATGTAATTTTTAAAGCCCAGTTTTAATAAATAGTTGGTACTTTATGTACATGAGGGCAGAAGGCTCTGCTTCTTGTTGATCCTCTCATCTTACAGATAGTACCTGCCTGGTTGAAGTGAACTCTTTGCAGCCTCGCTCATATGTGCACAATAAAGTCAGAGACCTAAACTGTTAGTGACATGCTGAAGTTAAGAGACGTTTCTAGCCAGATCAGGGAAGAGGCACTTTTTTAAAAACACAAAAATATAATGTTGCACTGTAAATGTTGATGGCTTGACTATTGATTCTTGCGAAGTGCCATTGTTTTTTTTTTTAATAGTTCTTTACCTAGCAGTATTTTAGCATATACCATTAGTGAGTATTACCCCACATTATAAGGATAGAATGGTGTACCAATGTATTATTTGTATTCAACATAAACATGAATGATCTTTAAAAGTTACTCATAGTAGGTCTATTCAAGTGTAGCAATACCACCAAGTAAGCTCAGCCCAGTGTGTACATACCCAAGGGTTTCACGAATAATTTTCAATGGATTTTACCAATAGTATGTATAATGTGACCAGTCCTATTTGAGTGCACACAGAAGAAGAAAGAAGGAAGGAAAAACAGTATCAGTGGCAGGAAATTGTCCAATTCAGGTTATCATTTCCTCATGATTACTTTCCACACACACACACACACACACACACACACACACACGTGTCAAGTGCTCTTTGTGGCAGAGTAACACCTATATATTGTTCATTGGAACATTAAAGAGTCTGTTTATTGTAGTTCAATTCAATCAATATATAAAAAAGGCAAATTTGCTAAGTGAATAAGGACGTGTGAAAAATCACTGATTACTGTTCTTAGTTTGCATGTCCATAGCTTAGGATGTGCCAGATTTCTGAAAAAGCGATAGAGAGGTGTGAAAAAAAACCAAGCAAGATAGAGGCTGACTGTTATTATGATAAGCTTGTTCGGACTTTGTCTTAAACATGGATTGCAAGGATAGCTTTAAGCTGGCTATAGACTTCAGAGAATGGTTGGCATGGTCCAATCGTCTCCTACGCCAATGTCTACCCTCACTATAGAACTCTAGTCACATGAGAGCTCATGTTCAGGATTTTGGGGAAGGGAGGAAAAGCCATCCTGAAGAGTCCCGTCTTAAGGTCCCCACACACCTTGCAATAATCGTACGATAATCGCCGGAAATCCTGCGATAGTACGATTATCGTAAGGTGTGTGGAAGCCGTGCGACCTCTACTACTGTAAGGTCGCACGACTTTTAACTTACGAACATGTTCGAAAACCCGCCGAGCATCGTACGATGTTCGGCGGGTGTGTAGCATGTTCGTAAGATAAAAGCTGGACAGGCCGGTGTGCGCAAGCGGACTCTGCCCATTCGGCATTGTGGTCATCGGAAGCCCGCCCCTCAGAGGGGCGCGGCTTGCGATCATCGCAAGTACGATCTGCCTGTCCAAGATAGGCAGATCGTACGTTTTCTTAATTACCTTACAACCATCGCAAGACAAAAGTCTTGCGATGGTTGTAAGGTGTGTGCCCAGCACTAGGCTGGTTGAATTCTGCCCGATAGACATTGGAGAGTCACCTGATCCATCCAAGAAAGTCAATGACAGACCTTAGAGGATGTTTATGCAATGAAAGTATTTGTGTTACAGCAAACATTGAATATCCACAGGTCTTTTTCAAAGTTCCCTGGCTGAGCTTTCTCAGATTAAAATCATTAAGAATTCAGCACTGGCAGGAAGATCCCTTATAAAGTCTGGAGTAGTGTAAATAATTATATCGATCACTTCCACTAGGTGTTAGAACCATGGAAGTCTTTAGAACAGCCAAAAGAAAAAGGCACATGTGTGTATATACACTGCAATTCCTTGGCCTATGGGTTTCATATCCCAATAGTCATGCCTCAATGTACTCTATTCCACCAATACCCACTCAGTGGAGTAAAGGAAAAATCAGTTTTCCCCCTATATTTTAGGAAACTTATACATACCAAAATGCAGTCAGACAAATATATAGGTTCTGCCAGGGTGAATGAAGCCTTGGAGTAACACAGGGAAAGTTGGGAGTATCTAACCATCTTCACATAGATTGCGTGTTTATGGAAGGAGATGATCCAAGCAGATGCATGTCCTTCTTGTAGTGCATTGAAAGCCATTCATCAGAAGGCACAGTAGAGAGTGCTATGTTTGCAAATCTCTTTCTGCAATGCCGTGTGATCTCTCACTGTGTCCTCTGACAGATAGCTTCTGTCTGATGTAGATTGCTTGAAAGCTCTGTGTGTCCTGTATGGAGCTGTCCATACTCACTTTGTTTTCAAAGCCCTTAGGTTACTTTATTATGCAATTTCTGCTTCCCCTTCTGACAAGGCCTAAAGCAGTATCACCCTTAGGACATGCCCAAACACATGAATGAATATCAGTGTGAAAAGGGGAGGGGGGGGGGGGCACCAGCAGGG
>NW_017307067.1:542778-546701 GCF_000935625.1 Nanorana parkeri | reverse complement strand
ATGCTGACAGCTTTGATTTATGGTGGTCTCCATACAATACTGTGTATTCGTGTGCATTTCAATTCGTTCAAAGCACACATCTGACTTTTGTACATCTATCACACATTAACTTAGCCAGCCGCACTATCCTCACAGACAGACTACCCCCTCGGATTTACCCATCATCATTTTCTTTTCAATCTGCCCACAAATGCACAGCCTGTCCAATTATCTGTTATTTCGAGTGAAAGTTACAGCAGGTTTGGGAACACAAAAATCAAATAGTACCTTTTATCAGCTGAGTAAATAAAAATCCAAACAATCCAACTCAAATCTTTAGGCATGGCATACTCCAACTGTACTGTATTATGTGTCTTTTTAGCAACACTAACATTTAGAATTCAGAGCCAGTTACCCTAAGTGTCCATATAAACCTGTGTACACCAATGTTTCACCTTATAAATCATGCAAGAAGTTGAACAAGCAAATAGTATCAAATGTATTATAAACTGTAGTGCTTGAAAAGTAACTGCATTCTTTAGACATCAAAAATCTCCCACTGAACTCCAGTGATGTACAGAGGCTCCATGGACATAAATATGATCAAGTCAATATTCTAAGTCCATTACAACGAATATGCCCATATGAAGCTGTATAATTTACATCAGCTGCAAGGCAGGGTGTTGAAGTCTCCGCACACCCGGCTAGAAGCTGTTGGAAATGAAACAGCACCGGCAATACAAAAAAGGAGGTGAAATTTTAAGAACTTACCGACCCATACAGTTCCCCTTTCTCATTCATCCCTAGGTAGAGTCCACTGTCGACACCTCGAATGCTGACCAGGCCCACTGCTATACTAATAAATTCCAGAATTCCTACAAGCATATAAAACAAAAAAGTTAAAGACAATTTATTGATGGCATTAGGTTATTAAATATTTAGACAATTCTGAAGTTTTACATCCTATTAACCTGAATTGCATCAGCTGGTGAGAAACAAGTTCCTGCTGGCAAGGCTTGCTAACACATGTACAGTTGTGTGAAAAAGTGTTGGCCCCCTTCCTGATTTTTCCTTGTTTTTCACGTTTGTCACACTTTAATATTAAAATTTGTTTGATGATCTGAAACATTAGGTCAGTCAAAAGATAAACACAACATGCAGTTTTTAAAAGGAAGGTTTTTATCATTAAGGGAAAACAAAATCCAAACCCACATGGCCCTGTGTGAAAAAGTGTTTGCCCCCCGTTAAAACATAACTTAACTCTGGTTTATCACACCTGAGTTCAATTTCTCTAGCCACACCCAGGCTTGATTACGGTCACACCTGTTCGCAATCAAGAAATCACTTAAATAAGACTTGACTGACAAAGTGAAGTAGACCAAAAGATCCTCAAAAGCGACACATCATGCCGAGATCCAAAGAAATCCAGGAACAAATGAGAAAGAAAGTAATTGAGATCTGTCGGTAAAGGTTATAAAAGCCATTTCTAAAGCTTTGGGACTCCAGCGAACCAAAGTGAGAGCCATTATCCACAAATGGCGAAAACATGTTACAGTGGTGAACCTTCCCAGGAGTGGGCGGCCAACCAAAATTACCCCAAGAGCGCAGCGACGACTCATCCAAGAGGTCACAAAAGACCCCACAACAACATCCAAACAACCTCAGTTCAGGTCAGTGTTCATGACTCCACCATAAGAAAGACTGGGCAAAATAGGCCTGCATGGCAGAGTTCCAAGATGAAAATCGCTGCTGAGCAAAAAAGAACATAAAAGCTAGTCTCCGTTATGCCAGAAAACATCTTGATGATCCAAGACTTTTGGGAAAATATTCTGTGGACTGACGAGACATCTGGCGTAAGAGTAACACAGCAGTTCAGAAAAAGAACATCATACCAACAATAAAACATGGTGGTGGCAGTGTGATGATCTGGGGCTGTTTTGCTGCTTCAGGACCTAGAAAACTTACTGTGATAAATGGAACCATGAATGTGCGGCCATCTGTTCGTGACCTCAAGCTGAAGCGAACCTGGGTTCTGCAGCAGGACAATGATCCAAAAACACACCAGCAAGTCCACCTCTGAGTGGCTGAAGAAAAACAAAATGCACACTTTGGAGTGGCCTAATCAAAGTCCTGACCCGAATCCTATTGAGATGCTGTGGCATGACCTTAAAAAAGGCAGTTCATGCTCAAAAACCTTCCAATGTGGCTGAATTACAACAATTCTGCAAAGATGAGTGGACCAAAATTCCTGCACAGCACTGTAACCGACTCATTGCCAGTTATTGCAAACGCTTGATTGCAGTTCTTGCTGCTAAGGGTGGCCCAACCAGTTATTAGGTTTAGGGGGCAAACACTTTTTCACACATGGCCATTTGGGTTTGGATTCTGTTTTGCCTTAATAAAAACCTTCCTTTAAAAACTGCATGTTGTGTTTTTATTTGTGTGATCTTTGACTAATATTTCAATTTGTTTGATGATCTGAAACATTAAAGTGTGACAAACGTGCAAAACAATGAAAAATCAGGAAGGGGGCCAACACTTTCACACAACTGTAGTTCAATACATAGGGGTCGTAGCAAAAAAAAAAAAGGCTAGATCAAAGAAGATCTCCCAAGAAACCCATTCTCAAGTTCCAGAAAGGGGTGCTGGAAGCTAGGTCAAAGCAGTGGGAACTGAAGTTCAATGTTTCTAAATTCAAAGTAATACATGTACGAAAGATAGAATCCCCTGATGGAACACAATATTGGGAGTACAGTTTTTAGCAAAACTAGAGAGGAAAAAAAAAAACTTGACAGCGCTTTAAGTCAGAAAATTGCAGTGTGGGCTGGCAGTGGGAAAAGCGAATAGAAATCTGGGATGCATCAATACTGGGATCACCAGTAGGAGGAAGGGGGTCCTGATTCCCTTGTCTAGAGACCTTTAGATATCACTAGGGTGAGCACCAACAGGAGGAAAGATGTCCTGATTCCACTATATAGACCTTTAGTTACACCTCATTTAGAATACGGCTATACTCATCATCGTTACCAGACTGATCATCAGTCAAGCCTCTCTCTCCCACTTCTCAGCTCCATCACTGGTGCCATACAACAGTTTCCTCAATCCACTAAAGTCTGTCAGGCATTTTTAAAGATTTCTACCTAATTTCTCTTCCAAACTCTGGAAATTAAGATGAAGGTGAAGTTCAACAGACTGCATTTTTTCTTTAAACAAAGTAAAACTCCAAGGCAAATAGTATGATCTATGGATCTCAAATATATGCCCCACATAGAATTTCTACCTTGCTCTTACATCAAGCAACCTCTACATGCACATTTCAAAACCTTACTACCCTAGGTAATGCTACTCACATTTTAGGGATGAGTTCTGAAAAAAAAATTGGCCAGTGAAGTTCTGCTTCCTTTGTCACCTTTCATATTACAGTTTGCCCAGTGCTTTACAATATAAGGACATTACAATCACAATACAATTCAAAGACAAGATGGAAAGGACAGCCCTGCCCATGAGGGCTTACAATCTAAAAAGGGAGGGGCAAGTGATACATGAGGAGGTAGCTGGGTGGGAATACAGATAGTACACTGGCAGCCCCAGAGGGGAAGGAGTGTTCAGTTAAAAGGTAAGAGCAGCAGAGGCGAAGGGGGTGGGGAGGAGGGGGCCCATTGGTGGCAGTAATTTCATTTTCCCCAAATTCGCCTGGGAAAGTGGCGTTACCCTTTAAGTGGGGCTACCCTGATACTACAAGGGTTAAATGCTTGTTTTTGTTGAGGTGTATTATGTAAAGCATGTTTACTTACCTGATCCTGCTCCCCTGGCAGTTGGTGCTCACCTTTCTCACCTCTGGCTGGTGTATTGTCCCTTAGCATCCTCACATATAATGCAGATGGGCCCTGTATTGCATGTTTTCACAATCAGTGGGTATCTGAATGCCAAAGTCAAGGAAGGGG
>NW_017307067.1:538075-542524 GCF_000935625.1 Nanorana parkeri | reverse complement strand
GGGGGGGTGAAGAGGCTGCAGGCACAGGGATTTGAACCAGTGGGAGCAGGGATTATGCAAGTGCTTTACACAGGTCCCCTAGATATTAAGCAGCAGTTAACCCTTGCACTGCAGGAGTAGCCCCACTGCAGGAGGTAGGCTTTAAGCACATCCAATAGCTGCTCACGTATTGCAGCCATCTGTGTGGGTGCAGACAAGTGCCCTTTTTGACACCTTTGATCCTCTTTGTAAAAAAGGCAATGATGCTGTTCCATACAGAAAAAAAAATGACGTGTTAAAGAAAAATAGAGGAGTTTGTGTCCTGGGAAAAGATTTACCAAACCTTATGCATGTTTCATTCACTAAGTATCATTCAGTTTTGAACGTCAATGTATCATTTCCCTTGTAAAAATGTACCCTGAATTTGTGTGCTCCAAGATTCAGAGCCTTGCATTCAGATGCACGGAGGAGTTAATCTTCCTCCAAGAGTCGATCAGAATGATGCATTGCAGATAGCAGGAGAGTGTCACAGCAATAAAACCAATGGCACACTGCACCCATCCCAGAAATCCCTCCTTACATCATGTTGTGACTGTGCAGTAAAAAGGCTTCTATTTTTAATCCCTGGGAATTAGCACATAATGCAGTAATACGGCTGAGTGGTTTTCATGTCTAGAAACACAGCTTCCTGCAGATCTGAGGCAGGCAACCGCTGTCTAATGGCGGTGGTACTACAAGTTACAGCATGCCCAGCTACTAAATTAAAAAAATAAAAATAAAAAAGTAACCAGCCATTTTCAAGTGGTATTAAACAAATCCCAGGGTATCTTTTCCTTGTAACGAAAATCACAAGTGATTACGTTGTAGCTAGCCTGAAGGCCCAGCGTGCCTCGCCTGGAAGGCAAGCCATGTATACTTTTCGTTTTTAAATCATTTTCACATCTCCAGGGGTCTCTATTAAAAGTCTCTGCAACCCCATATTACATTACCATGTCCTGGGATTGGTAGTTCGAAAAGAGAACGTAAATAGTAACAGGAGCACTTAACAAGCCAATATCCTCATCCAGAACTGGCCAAACAATATGGCCTCAGTGATGAACGGAAGAATCTAATGTGTTAATAAAACTAGTTTAGGATTAGTGATCAGTAAGCCTCCCATTCACAGGAGTGTCTTCAGGCCATTTTGACACTTATTTTAGCTAATTTTTGTGCACGTTTAAGACATTTTGAGACAGCCAAAAATGTGGGATTCTGCCCATCCTTTTGACGTACACATAACAGGAACCTCAGGTGTGAACGGGCACCATTGAAAATAATGGGATTCTTTATGTTCAGCATTGTCAGGATTTAGGAAACACAGCTGTGAATGGAGGATATTATATATTTTTCAAATACATCATTGCACAACATTATGACATAAGGGAAGGAAATAAAATCAAGTTGTCTATGTTATATACTGTCTGGATCCATCAACAGGGTGCTAGGACAGATTTACCAGCCATTTAAAAACTATTAGACGATAGATAGATAGATAGATAGATAGATAGATAGATAGATAGATAGATAGATAGATAGATAGAATACACATACAAGATTTGCTGCACTAATAAACACACTCGCCATCCACATTTTACAAATTAGCTCAATCTAATCCCATTCACTTAAGTTCACCAAATATCAGGATTTCCCATGTTGCATTGGGAAATTCAGTTCTCAGTAACATTCACCTTATTTATACCTCCATTCTTACTTGAGCAGAGTGTTTCTGGTGATATTGAAGTTGTTGTTTTTTTGCACGCATAAACACTTTTATAAAGCATTTTGCACATGCATCAAGCTTCGAGCATTTTTGTTTTGACCAATGGAAAGCAATCTAGATAAAGGAAAGATGTTCTTCAGGCACAAAAACAGGAATTTCCAAGTCTATGGGGAAAAAAATTTGCAACAGCACCAAAAAAAAAAAAAAAAAAAAAGGAAGGAGAGAGAGAGAAGGATGCGTGCACTTTTAAGAGCTTCAAACATCAAACAACCGAGTGTAGAGATCTGAAGAGCCGCAATAAAAAAAGGAATGGAATTCTGATGTTGAGCATTGTCACGTGTAGGGAAGTGCGCAAAGACATGCAACAAAACGCTCAGGTGTGAATGGGGGCTAATACTGCCAAAGTTATGAGTGCTTTCACATATACACATTTCTGAAACAGCAAAGCCTCTATATTTTAAATAATTACACATGAAGGTCTACATCTTATATGTCCTCAAGGCAGAGAACACAGATTAACATTACAGCATGGAAATCTTACATTAAAAAAAAAAAAAAGACAACAGGTGATTCAAAACAAGTGTCTAATGCAGCGTTTATCAAATGGGCTTTCCCATTCACATCAGAGCCCATCTCCAACACTTTTTTTGTTTGTAGGATTCCTACCTTCACATAAGAAGCACCCCTCTTCCTTTCACACCAGAGAACCCACTTTACATCAGAGTTCCCTGTTCACATTAGGAGCCCCCTCCGCTTACATTAAAAGTCCTCTTCACACCAGAGAACCCCTCTTCCTTTCACATCAAAGTCCTCAGTCCCTCAAGCATGGCAGCATGAAAGGGGGCGGAAGATTGAGCAGATCTGGATGGATATAGACTTCTGTCTCCTTCTGAATGCCGAGAGAGGTCCTGGATGACGCTCATCATGGGTTAGTGTCATGTGTTTTCATGGTGCTGGTGGATGGCACATGGAAATTTCACAGGCCCCTGAGGAAGCCAGATGGTACGCTGGTTGAGATAGGCTGGTCTAATGAACAATGACATATCCATTTTAGCGTGAGCTGCCACTAATGCCCTACATATTTTATTTACACAGGAGGATGTTGGAGTGGCTGCAGTCTGCTTTCTTTGGCCGCGTGACGTTCACTTACCACAGTGGGATGGGATCTGTAGGCATACAATATCTGGCATTGTACAGACTCCATATACACAAATGTTCTTCTCCTCACCAAGGAGGAATAGACCGCAGCTAATATTGTTCTACACAGGCTGCTACATGTGCAATGGAAATGCACCATCAGGCCACCATAGATGTGCACACATGAGAATTATGTGGCTATTGTACTGACACAACTTGACCCTATTTGCCAAAAGCAATTTTCTAATCAGACTACGAAACCCTTCAAAATCCTTTGTTGTCAACACTTCACCTTTCCTTGCTGTTGTCTCATAAATGATTCATGTGCTTTGCACATTTTATCTAAGAGCTCCAGACACATCTGAAGGGCTTGCTCTGTGATTCCGGCTCCTTGCACACAGGCTTTACATTAATTTCATTAGGACTGGATGGATCTGATGTCAAATGCTTTCTGCAATTCAAGGGTTACAGAACCTTGAAGTGACCCTGCGTCATGCACGTGGCCAAAATAGTGAAACACATTCACTTGCATGGTTTACATTTAAAAGCAATAGTCCACATCTAAAAGATATGGTCAAGTGAAAGACACTTCGATCCAATAATTCAGAGGCTCCACTTTACAAAGTCAAGTCACCTAATTGAAATCATTTGCAAGCCAGTTCTAATATATATGTTATTGATGCAAACTAGTCATCTTAAAAAGTACTGAACAGACTGTAGCTGTAAGTTCCTGCAGATATATTTAGATGACTCCTCCAGACCCCTAAATCCCAGGCCACAGCATCATGCCAATTTTTTAACTCTTTCTGCTAGGTTGTCCCTCCCACCCAAAAACCCTTGCAGTTTTGTATTGGCCTGTTACTACGATGGGAAGACATGCCAGCCAATAGATTTTTATACAGCAGAAAATAGGACCACTCACTCGTGGAAATGTCAATACTGCCATGTTACTGGGTGATCAGAATTTGACCCCCAGTGCAGGAGGGGGAGGTCTAAAATATAAGTGCAAAATTACCACGAGCCAACTGAATAGCTCTAAAAAAGGTAAGAACCAATGAAAAACGGTGAAACCCCTATTCAGTTCTTAATTGCGTAATGCACATTTCTGAACTTTATTCGTTTACATGCAATTCCCTTTATGATGAATTGGCTGATTATTGGCATGCAATATGAAATTATTATATCAAGCTAACAATGGGAGCATCTGCATCAACTGCCAGGATAAGAGAGGAGGTGCAGAGCAGGAATGATTGAAACTTTTATAAACGTTTCAGGCACTGGGGCAGACTTCCAGCTGCGTGCATGTGAATTTTCACCCCCTTTAATGCAGAAATGCTACAGATATCAGCCATCACTCTTTATAAACTCACAGCAACCAATCAGCCGTAACCTTTCAGCAGTTTAACATATGAAAGATGAAATCCGATTGGTTGACCTGCACACTGTTCAGTGTAACTGCAAAGATGGGGTGCGTGGTAATGTGTATTCCTGCAGTGTTTTTGGTTCACCCAGTTATACAGCCTGCAAATTAAATCACTAGCCATTTTTTTATTTTATTTTTTGGGGGGGGGGGG